>NW_026138201.1:4217500-4457461 GCF_025592945.1 Manacus candei | reverse complement strand
GGAAGGGAAGGGAAGGGAAGGGAAGGGAAGGAAGGGAAGGGAAGGGAAGGGAAGGGAAGGGAAGGGAAGGGAAGGGAAGGGAAGGGAAGGGAAGGGAAGGGAAGGGAAGGGAAGGGAAGGGAAGGGAAGGGAAGGGAAGGGAAGGGAAGGGAAGGGAAGGGAAGGGAAGGGAAGGGAAGGGAAGGGAAGGGAAGGGAAGGGAAGGGAAGGGAAGGGAAGGGAAGGGAAGGGAAGGTTTGGGAAGGGAAGGTTTGGGAAGGGAAGGGAAGGGAAGGGAAGGGAAGGGAAGGGAAGGGAAGGGAAGGGAAGGGAAGGGAAGGGAAGGTTTGGGAAGGGAAGGGAAGGGAAGGGAAGGGAAGGGAAGGGAAGGGAAGGGAAGGGAAGGGAAGGGAAGGGAAGGGAAGGGAAGGGAAGGGAAGGGAAGGGAAGGGAAGGGAAGGTTTGGGAAGGGAAGGTTTGGGAAGGGAAGGGAAGGGAAGGGAAGGTTTTGGAAGGTTTGGGAAGGTTTGGGAAGGTTTGGGAAGGTTTGGGAAGGTTTGGGAAGGTTTGGGAAGGGAAGGGAAGGGAAGGGAAGGGAAGGGAAGGGAAGGGAAGGGAAGGAAGGGAAGGGAAGGGAAGGGAAGGGAAGGGAAGGGAAGGGAAGGGAAGGGAAGGGAAGGAAGGAAGGGAAGGGAAGGGAAGGGAAGGGAAGGAAGGAAGGGAAGGGAAGGGAAGGGAAGGGAAGGGAAGGGAAGGGAAGGGAAGGGAAGGGAAGGGAAGGAAGGGAAGGGAAGGGAAGGGAAGGGAAGGGAAGGAAGGGAAGGGAAGGGAAGGGAAGGGAAGGGAAGGGAAGGGAAGGAAGGGAAGGGAAGGAAGGGAAGGGAAGGGAAGGGAAGGGAAGGGAAGGGAAGGGAAGGGAAGGGAAGGAAGGGAAGGGAAGGGAAGGGAAGGTTTGGGAAGGTTTGGGAAGGGAAGGTTTGGGAAGGGAAGGGAAGGGAAGGGAAGGGAAGGGAAGGGAAGGGAAGGGAAGGGAAGGGAAGGGAAGGGAAGGGAAGGGAAGGGAAGGGAAGGGAAGGTTTGGGAAGGGAAGGGAAGGGAAGGTTTGGGAAGGGAAGGGAAGGGAAGGGAAGGGAAGGGAAGGTTTGGGAAGGGAAGGGAAGGGAAGGGAAGGGAAGGGAAGGGAAGGGAAGGAAGGGAAGGGAAGGGAAGGGAAGGGAAGGGAAGGGAAGGGAAGGGAAGGGAAGGGAAGGGAAGGGAAGGGAAGGGAAGGAAGGGAAGGGAAGGGAAGGGAAGGGAAGGGAAGGAAGGGAAGGGAAGGGAAGGGAAGGGAAGGAAGGGAAGGAAGGGAAGGGAAGGGAAGGGAAGGGAAGGGAAGGGAAGGGAAGGGAAGGGAAGGGAAGGGAAGGGAAGGGAAGGGAAGGGAAGGGAAGGGAAGGGAAGGGAAGGGAAGGGAAGGGAAGGGAAGGGAAGGGAAGGGAAGGGAAGGGAAGGGAAGGGAAGGTTTGGGAAGGGAAGGTTTGGGAAGGGAAGGTTTGGGAAGGGAAGGGAAGGGAAGGGAAGGGAAGGGAAGGGAAGGGAAGGGAAGGTTTGGGAAGGGAAGGGAAGGGAAGGGAAGGGAAGGGAAGGGAAGGGAAGGGAAGGGAAGGGAAGGGAAGGGAAGGGAAGGGAAGGGAAGGGAAGGGAAGGGAAGGGAAGGGAAGGGAAGGTTTGGGAAGGGAAGGTTTGGGAAGGGAAGGGAAGGGAAGGGAAGGTTTTGGAAGGTTTGGGAAGGTTTGGGAAGGTTTGGGAAGGTTTGGGAAGGTTTGGGAAGGGAAGGGAAGGGAAGGGAAGGGAAGGGAAGGGAAGGGAAGGTTTGGGAAGGTTTGGGAAGGTTTGGGAAGGTTTGGGAAGGTTTGGGAAGGGAAGGGAAGGGAAGGGAAGGGAAGGGAAGGGAAGGGAAGGGAAGGGAAGGGAAGGGAAGGTTTGGGAAGGTTTGGGAAGGGAAGGTTTGGGAAGGGAAGGGAAGGGAAGGGAAGGGAAGGGAAGGGAAGGGAAGGGAAGGGAAGGGAAGGGAAGGGAAGGGAAGGGAAGGGAAGGGAAGGAAGGGAAGGGAAGGGAAGGGAAGGAAGGGAAGGGAAGGGAAGGGAAGGGAAGGGAAGGGAAGGGAAGGGAAGGAAGGGAAGGGAAGGTTTGGGAAGGGAAGGGAAGGGAAGGGAAGGGAAGGGAAGGGAAGGAAGGGAAGGGAAGGAAGGGAAGGGAAGGGAAGGAAGGGAAGGGAAGGGAAGGGAAGGGAAGGGAAGGGAAGGGAAGGGAAGGGAAGGTTTGGGAAGGGAAGGGAAGGGAAGGGAAGGGAAGGAAGGGAAGGGAAGGGAAGGGAAGGGAAGGGAAGGGAAGGGAAGGGAAGGGAAGGGAAGGGAAGGGAAGGGAAGGGAAGGGAAGGGAAGGGAAGGGAAGGAGAAGGTTTGGGAAGGGAAGGTTTGGGAAGGGAAGGGAAGGGAAGGTTTGGGAAGGGAAGGGAAGGGAAGGGAAGGTTTGGGAAGGTTTGGGAAGGGAAGGGAAGGGAAGGGAAGGGAAGGGAAGGTTTGGGAAGGGAAGGGAAGGGAAGGAAGGGAAGGGAAGGGAAGGGAAGGGAAGGGAAGGGAAGGGAAGGGAAGGGAAGGGAAGGAAGGGAAGGGAAGGGAAGGGAAGGGAGGGAAGGGAAGGGAAGGGAAGGGAAGGGAAGGGAAGGGAAGGGAAGGGAAGGGAAGGGAAGGGAAGGGAAGGGAAGGGAAGGGAAGGGAAGGGAAGGTTTGGGAAGGGAAGGGAAGGTTTGGGAAGGGAAGGGAAGGGAAGGGAAGGGAAGGGAAGGGAAGGTTTGGGAAGGGAAGGGAAGGGAAGGGAAGGGAGGAAGGGAAGGGAAGGGAAGGGAAGGGAAGGGAAGGGAAGGGAAGGGAAGGGAAGGGAAGGGAAGGGAAGGGAAAGGAAGGGAAGGGAAGGGAAGGTTTGGGAAGGGAAGGTTTGGGAAGGGAAGGGAAGGTTTGGGAAGGGAAGGGAAGGGAAGGGAAGGAAGGGAAGGGAAGGGAAGGGAAGGGAAGGGAAGGGAAGGGAAGGGAAGGGAAGGGAAGGGAAGGGAAGGGAAGGGAAGGGAAGGGAAGGGAAGGGAAGGGAAGGGAAGGGAAGGGAAGGGAAGGGAAGGGAAGGGAAGGTTTGGGAAGGGAAGGGAAGGGAAGGGAAGGGAAGGGAAGGGAAGGGAAGGGAAGGGAAGGGAAGGGAAGGGAAGGGAAGGGAAGGGAAGGGAAGGGAAGGGAAGGGAAGGGAAGGGAAGGGAAGGGAAGGGAAGGAGGGAAGGGAAGGGAAGGGAAGGGAAGGGAAGGGAAGGGAAGGGAAGGGAAGGGAAGGGAAGGGAAGGGAAGGGAAGGTTTGGGAAGGGAAGGGAAGGGAAGGGGTGGGAAGGTTTGGGAAGGGAAGGTTTGGGAAGGGAAGGGAAGGGAAGGTTTGGGAAGGGAAGGGAAGGGAAGGTTTGGGAAGGGAAGGGAAGGGAAGGGAAGGTTTGGGAAGGGAAGGGAAGGTTTGGGAAGGGAAGGGAAGGGAAGGTTTGGGAAGGTTTGGGAAGGGAAGGGAAGGTTTGGGAAGGGAAGGAAGGGAAGGGAAGGGAAGGGAAGGGAAGGTTTGGGAAGGGAAGGGAAGGGAAGGTTTGGGAAGGGAAGGGAAGGGAAGGTTTGGGAAGGGAAGGTTTGGGAAGGGAAGGGAAGGGAAGGGAAGGGAGGGAAGGGAAGGTTTGGGAAGGGAAGGGAAGGGAAGGGAAGGGAAGGGAAGGGAAGGGAAGGGAAGGGAAGGGAAGGGAAGGGAAGGGAAGGGAAGGGAAGGGAAGGGAAGGGAAGGAAGGGAAGGGAAGGGAAGGGAAGGGAAGGGAAGGGAAGGGAAGGGAAGGGAAGGGAAGGGAAGGGAAGGAAGGGAAGGGAAGGGAAGGGAAGGGAAGGGAGGGAAGGTTTGGGAAGGGAAGGGAAGGGAAGGGAAGGGAAGGGAAGGGAAGGGAAGGGAAGGGAAGGGAAGGTTTGGGAAGGGAAGGTTTGGGAAGGGAAGGGAAGGGAAGGGAAGGGAAGGGAAGGGAAGGGAAGGGAAGGGAAGGGAAGGGAAGGGAAGGAAGGGAAGGGAAGGGAAGGGAAGGGAAGGGAAGGGAAGGGAAGGGAAGGGAAGGAAGGGAAGGGAAGGGAAGGGAAGGGAAGGGAAGGTTTGGGAAGGGAAGGGAAGGTTTGGGAAGGTTTGGGAAGGGAAGGGAAGGGAAGGGAAGGGAAGGTTTGGGAAGGGAAGGGAAGGGAAGGTTTGGGAAGGGAAGGGAAGGGAAGGGAAGGGAAGGGAAGGGAAGGGAAGGGAAGGGAAGGGAAGGGAAGGTTGGGAAGGGAAGGGAAGGGAAGGAAGGGAAGGTTTGGGAAGGGAAGGGAAGGGAAGGGAAGGGAAGGTTTGGGAAGGGAAGGGATGGTTTGGGAAGGTTTGGAAGGGAAGGGAAGGGAAGGGAAGGGAAGGGAAGGGAAGGTTTGGGAAGGGAAGGGAAGGGAAGGGAAGGGAAGGGAAGGGAAGGGAAGGGAAGGGAAGGGAAGGGAAGGGAAGGGAAGGGAAGGGAAGGGAAGGGAAGGAAGGGAAGGGAAGGGAAGGAAGGGAAGGAAGGGAAGGGAAGGGAAGGGAAGGGAAGGGAAGGGAAGGTTTGGGAAGGGAAGGGAAGGTTTGGGAAGGGAAGGGAAGGGAAGGTTTGGGAAGGGAAGGGAAGGGAAGGGAAGGGAAGGGAAGGGAAGGGAAGGGAAGGTTTGGGAAGGGAAGGGAAGGGAAGGGAAGGGAAGGGAAGGGAAGGGAAGGGAAGGGAAGGGAAGGGAAGGGAAGGTTTGGGAAGGGAAGGGAAGGGAAGGGAAGGGAAGGGAAGGGAAGGGAAGGGAAGGGAAGGGAAGGGAAGGGAAGGGAAGGGAAGGGAAGGGAAGGGAAGGAGGGAAGGGAAGGGAAGGGAAGGGAAGGGAAGGGAAGGTTTGGGAAGGGAAGGGAAGGGAAGGGAAGGGAAGGGAAGGGAAGGGAAGGGAAGGGAAGGGAAGGGAAGGGAAGGGAAGGGAAGGGAAGGGAAGGGAAGGGAAGGGAAGGGAAGGGAAGGGAAGGGAAGGGAAGGGAAGGGAAGGGAAGGGAAGGTTTGGGAAGGGAAGGGAAGGTTTGGGAAGGGAAGGGAAGGGAAGGGAAGGTTTGGGAAGGGAAGGGAAGGGAAGGGAAGGGAAGGGAAGGGAAGGAAGGGAAGGGAAGGGAAGGGAAGGGAAGGGAAGGGAAGGGAAGGGAAGGGAAGGAGGAAGGGAAGGAAGGGAAGGGAAGGGAAGGGAAGGGAAGGTTTGGGAAGGGAAGGGAAGGGAAGGGAAGGGAAGGGAAGGAAGGGAAGGGAAGGGAAGGGAAGGGAAGGGAAGGGAAGGGAAGGGAAGGGAAGGGAAGGGAAGGTTTGGGAAGGGAAGGGAAGGGAAGGGAAGGGAAGGGAAGGTTTGGGAAGGTTTGGGAAGGTTTGGGAAGGGAAGGGAAGGGAAGGTTTGGGAAGGGAAGGGAAGGGAAGGGAAGGGAAGGGAAGGGAAGGGAAGGGAAGGGAAGGGAAGGGAAGGGAAGGGAAGGAAGGGAAGGGAAGGGAAGGGAAGGGAAGGGAAGGGAAGGGAAGGGAAGGGAAGGGAAGGGAAGGGAAGGGAAGGGAAGGGAAGGGAAGGGAAGGGAAGGAAGGGAAGGGAAGGGAAGGGAAGGGAAGGGAAGGGAAGGGAAGGGAAGGTTTGGGAAGGGAAGGGAAGGGAAGGAAGGAAGGGAAGGAAGGGAAGGGAAGGGAAGGGAAGGGAAGGGAAGGGAAGGGAAGGGAAGGTTTGGGAAGGTTTGGGAAGGGAAGGGAAGGGAAGGGAAGGTTTGGGAAGGGAAGGGAAGGGAAGGGAAGGGAAGGGAAGGGAAGGGAAGGGAAGGGAAGGGAAGGGAAGGGAAGGGAAGGGAAGGGAAGGGAAGGGAAGGGAAGGGAAGGGAAGGGAAGGAAGGGAAGGGAAGGGAAGGGAAGGGAAGGGAAGGGAAGGGAAGGGAAGGTTTGGGAAGGGAAGGGAAGGGAAGGGAAGGGAAGGGAAGGGAAGGGAAGGGAAGGGAAGGGAAGGGAAGGGAAGGGAAGGAAGGGAAGGGAAGGGAAGGGAAGGGAAGGGAAGGGAAGGTTTGGGAAGGGAAGGGAAGGGAAGGGAAGGGAAGGTTTGGGAAGGGAAGGGAAGGGAAGGGAAGGGAAGGGAAGGGAAGGTTTGGGAAGGTTTGGGAAGGTTTGGGAAGGGAAGGGAAGGTTTGGGAAGGTTTTGGGAAGGTTTGGGAAGGTTTGGGAAGGTTTGGGAAGGGAAGGGAAGGGAAGGGAAGGGAAGGGAAGGGAAGGGAAGGGAAGGTTTGGGAAGGGAAGGGAAGGTTTGGGAAGGGAAGGGAAGGGAAGGGAAGGGAAGGGAAGGGAAGGGAAGGGAAGGGAAGGGAAGGGAAGGGAAGGAAGGGAAGGGAAGGGAAGGGAAGGGAAGGGAAGGGAAGGGAAGGGAAGGAAGGGAAGGGAAGGGAAGGGAAGGTTTGGGAAGGGAAGGGCAGGGAAGGTTTGGGAAGGGAAGGGAAGGTTTGGGAAGGGAAGGGAAGGTTTGGGAAGGGAAGGGAAGGGAAGGGAAGGGAAGGGAAGGTTTGGGAAGGGAAGGGAAGGGAAGGTTTGGGAAGGGAAGGGAAGGGAAGGGAAGGTTTGGGAAGGGAAGGTTTGGGAAGGGAAGGGAAGGAAGGGAAGAGAAGGTTTGGGAAGGGAAGGGAAGGGAAGGGAAGGGAAGGTTTGGGAAGGGAAGGGAAGGGAAGGGAAGGGAAGGGAAGGGAAGGGAAGGGAAGGGAAGGGAAGGGAAGGGAAGGAAGGGAAGGGAAGGGAAGGGAAGGAAGGGAAGGGAAGGGAAGGGGAAGGGAAGGGAAGGGAAGGGAAGGGAAGGGAAGGGAAGGGAAGGGAAGGGAAGGAAGGGAAGGTTTGGGAAGGAAGGGAAGGGAAGGGAAGGGAAGGGAATGGAAGGGAAGGGAAGGGAAGGGAAGGGAAGGGAAGGGAAGGGAAGGGAAGGGAAGGGAAGGGAAGGGAAGGAAGGGAAGGGAAGGGAAGGGAAGGGAAGGGAAGGGAAGGGAAGGGAAGGGAAGGGAAGGGAAGGTTTGGGAAGGGAAGGGAAGGGAAGGGAAGGTTTGGGAAGGGAAGGTTTGGGAAGGGAAGGAAGGGAAGGGAAGGGAAGGGAAGGGAAGGGAAGGGAAGGGAAGGGAAGGGAAGGGAAGGGAAGGGAAGGGAAGGAAGGGAAGGGAAGGGAAGGTTTGGGAAGGGAAGGGAAGGAAGGGAAGGGAAGGTTTGGGAAGGGAAGGGAAGGGAAGGGAAGGGAAGGGAAGGGAAGGGAAGGGAAGGGAAGGGAAGGGAAGGGAAGGTTTGGGAAGGGAAGGGAAGGAAGGGAAGGGAAGGGAAGGGAAGGGAAGGGAAGGGAAGGGAAGGGAAGGGAAGGTTTGGGAAGGGAAGGGCAAGGGAAGGGAAGGGAAGGGAAGGGAAGGGAAGGGAAGGGAAGGGAAGGGAAGGGAAGGTTTGGGAAGGGAAGGGAAGGGAAGGGAAGGAAGGGAAGGGAAGGGAAGGAAGGGAAGGGAAGGGAAGGGAAGGGAAGGGAAGGGAAGGGAAGGGAAGGGAAGGTTTGGGAAGGGAAGGGAAGGGAAGGGAAGGGAAGGGAAGGTTTGGGAAGGGAAGGGAAGGGAAGGGAAGGGAAGGGAAGGGAAGGGAAGGGAAGGGAAGGGAAGGGAAGGGAAGGGAAGGGAAGGGAAGGGAAGGGAAGGGAAGGGAAGGGAAGGGAAGGTTTGGGAAGGGAAGGTTTGGGAAGGGAAGGTTTGGGAAGGGAAGGGAAGGGAAGGGAAGGGAAGGGAAGGGAAGGGAAGGGAAGGAAGGGAAGGGAAGGGAAGGGAAGGGAAGGGAAGGGAAGGGAAGGGAAGGGAAGGGAAGGGAAGGGGAAGGGAAGGGAAGGGAAGGGAAGGGAAGGGAAGGGAAGGGAAGGGAAGGGAAGGGAAGGGAAGGGAAGGGATCTCATTCTCATGACTCCGATATAAAAATTATATTTTCTAAGGCATACTGGACATGTGTGTATGCATCCCCAACCCCTGTCAATCCCTGTACTGTAAAATCCTAGATTATTACTGCATCCCGTGGGGAGTTAATTGGATTCGTGCTCTCTAAGTGTGTAAACACTCACTGTTTGGATTGCACCTTGCCACCACAAATAGAACCATTGACCTGCAAAATACAGCAGTTGAACTCTCAGTAAAATATATGCAGATCAATATGTCACAGAGCCAGGTCCGAGAGTGCTCCCTGGGGAAGGTTCTGCCCAAATATCCTTTAGATAGAGTCCTTGAGAAGCAGCAGTTTACATCTGGGATGGTCCCCATACTTTCCTAGTTAATTTTTGATCCGTAATTTTGGAAAGCTGTTCCCTGCCAGACTGTTTTAGCCCTTTCTTTCCTCCATCCCCTTTCCTCCTAAGGAATGACTATGGTGCCTCTGAAAGTAAGCAAAGCACAGACAGGTTTGGCAGGACCTTTCAAAAGGAAAATATTCCCTCTCCACCCGAGTGGTTAATGATCTGTGTAGCACATTTAGTTCAGACTTCAAAGCCTTTTTCACTGCGGTTGTGTCAAAGCTGATTTGAAACACAGACTAAGTGAAAGCACTCAAAGGAAATACAATTATTGCCCAGAACAGATTATCAGAGTACCTGTGGCCACCTGGGTTAAGCTGCTTTTTATAAATTATTAGATTTCTCTGCTCAACACCCTCTACTGGCTTGCCGTGTATCGTTGCTTTTCGTGTGGCTTTTCATGCTGCCTGTGACAAAGGCAAAGGGTGTAAATTTGTTGAGTATCTTCATAAAAGGTCCCTCTGCCACATTGTTAGCACCTGGCAAGTGCTGCCCCAGGCACCCCTCTCCCAGTGTCATGATCCTGCCACTGCCTTTCCACGGGCTACAGAAATTTGCCTGCCTATAGAGCTGCATTTGGTGAAGACCTGAGTTGAAAACAAGGCTAGATGAAATCTGCCTGGCTAATTTCTGTACCTCACCCTCGGTAAAGCACTCAGCCTCTCATCCTTCTCTGCCTTCTCACAAGGAGAGATCACTTGCTGAACCAAGATGCAAACTGCTCAGATGCCAGGGTGATGAACATGAAACAAAAAGCACGTGAAAGCAACCACCCAGTAGTCCTGTTGCAGCTGGATGGAGTCCAGTTCATTGTTAGGTTAACTCCCTGGGCATGACATTGCCCTTTCCAAACTCTGGCAGTGTGTGCTCCTTCTATAAGCCAAATGCAGACACCTCCATCCACTTGAAAAAAAAAACCTCCAAAAAGTAAAACTCCACAGGTAAACACTGCAGACAGTCAGTGCAGAATGTTTTGGAGTCTGTCTTGCTCCCAGAAAAGCAGGAAGTGTTGCTAAATCTTCTTTCTTTCTTTCTTCTTTTGGCTACAGATTGATGGCACATTGTCTGCATTTACCTCTGTTTGCTGTGGCTTTCTGGTTGGAGGAGTGGCAAGCACATAGACTGGGATAACCCCAGGGCTGCTGAGCACTGTCCCCCTGCAGTGTGGTGAAAGCCCATCCACAAAATGGGTTCAATGTATAATTTTGGATCTTATCTGCTCTTTGGCAAGACCTCATGGTGTCTGCTCTAAACTGACTGCTTTTGTGCTTGTGTATGTGTATGTATAGTGCATGTGGAGCAATTTTACTAGGCTCTAGAAGAAATGCCCCAAGTCAGGGTGATTAAAAAAACCAAAGAGCAGAGGACAACAGAATTAATTTTCCCTCCAAAATTTTAAGAGGGGTTTTGTGGGATTTTTATAGAGATAGAAATTGGGTTGATTTCTGTCTGAAGCTGCTGAGGCTGAAATCTGCATTTGGCTCAGAGGCCACCCCAGATGAGAGGTGTAAACCTAGATTTTGGAAAAATGAGCGTACCTCTGTTTTTGGATGCCAGCAACCTGGTTTTGCAGAGGCACTGAGTTGTTTTTTTGATCTCAGTAGGAGTTCTGGGTGCATTAATGCTCATGCAAATCAGGCTGCAGGTATCCGAAATCAGGCAGCCAAAAGCACGGGCGCCCCAAATTTGCACGCTGCTTATTATGTAATTACAGCTCAAAAAACTCTCCACATTTAATTTTCCCATGTTGATAATGCTGCCGCTATAAAACATTCCTCAAATGGACCCTGAGAAGAGAGTTAAGCCTTTATTTAGCAGGAGAAAAAAAAATCCCCATCAGTGACAGCCACTCTTACTGTATTACTGACAGGAAATCACCTGTCAAAAGATCTGAAGTCGTCTTCTGATTCCCCTTGCCCATCCTATGTCCCTGGATATATTGAGTAAATTCTCTGTGGTCCTGGTTGTCCACATTGAAAATACTTGTGTTGAAGACATGCTGTGAGCTGTTCTTAGTGTTTGCAAAACCCAGTGGGGAGGTGATCAGTGGCTAATGTGAATGTTTTAGGGAGAAGTGCTGGCTCAAGGCAAAGAAAATCAGGATTTTTTTCCCCTAGAAAAATGAAAAGAGAAATCCAAATATTTCTTACTATCTTGGCATGCTGTACATGATCCAGAGTGGTATAGTCTCCTTTATATTCCTATTATTTAACATCTTCCTTTTAGAAATTTAGGTCAATCTTTAAAGAAAATTTCCGTCCTGAAGTGAAAAGGTTTCCATTTGACATTTCTGGAATAAATAATTTTCAGGTATGCCAGACTAAACTTTTTCAATGCTATAAATTTTTGTTCTGCTTTAATTCCAGATGAAACTATTTGCAAGGCCCTGTTTTATTAGGCACCTCACATCCATGTAAAGCCAAGCTTACCCAAGCTACAAAGACTGCATTTCTACCCGCTAATGAAATCAGATGAAACAAAAAGGTATTTGTGGGCTGCAAATAAACTACAAGCTTCTGCTGAGAAGGTAATCGAATGAGCATGTGCCATGTCCAAAGCCATTGAAAGGAATGGGAGCCTAAGGATGTGTGGCAGTTTGAGCCACATTAGAAATCCAAAATCCAATTTTCCAGGCTTCCCCCCACCCCTTCTCACAATTTATCCTAACACCAGAGAGAAACTTTCAGGCCAGAGGCTTCTGTAGGGGAAGGGGGAAGTATATATTTACACAAAAAAATATACTGTACAAACTAAAAGCAGCTATATATATATATTACATTTCTGTCTGTCAGTCCTTTCAAGCCCTCCCTTTAACTTTAGTCCAGGAGCAGCCTTTCAAGGCCAATATGTGACACAATCTCTCTTGTGGGAGTGTTCTGGGCCCCTGAAACACTCCCTAACCAACCTTCAGCTGTTTGCCGAAGTCCTTTCTCCTTACAAAGTCCAAGAAAGTAGCTTTGAGTCCTTTCTCTTCTGCTGCTGTGTGATATCTCTCTCTCTGCTTCATACCTCGGTTCGTAGGCTGCTGCAGTGTAGTTTAGCTTATCAAGCGTCTGGAATGTTGATTCCTCCTTCGGGTTTTCGGCTGTCCTACATTTAGATCACAGCAGAGACATTCTCCGGGCCCCTCTCTATCGGGGGGTCCATCTCCAATTCTTGCCTGGGATTCTTCTCCCTAGCAATCGAGCCTCCTCCAGCCCGTCCACTTGGCTCTGCTCCAATGCTGAGCCTCGCATCCACTCTCACTAAACAGTGAGAGGGAAAACAGCCCTCCTCTGCAGCTTGGCTGCAAAGGTGGGGGGGGGGGGGGAGGAAGGGAGGGGAAGAAGAGAGGGCCTGGCCACAGGGCCTGCCTCTTTCTCTGTCTCCCACTTACCAGTTGTTTGTGAGTCGCATCCCTCACAAACACGCACTCATTCCAATGCTGTCTCTAACTCTGTCCTAGGCAGAGTTGGGGGGCCGCAGGGCTCCCCTCTTACCCCTGGAGCTGGGGGGGAAGGAACCCAGACACCCCCTGGCCTTGTCCACCTACACGCAGCAGACACCAACAGCAAAACAACCAAGACTGCCAGCAGTTTCTGGTGCTGTGATATATGATTTTTAGCAGAAGCGAACAGCATGGATGGTGATTGGCTCTCCAGGGAACACTGCCCTGGCACCCAATCACCTCTGAGCCCTCGAACTCTCAAGGGGGACCAATTTCAAACCATGACAGGATGAGAGACTGGGGGGCAGAGTGAGCTACATTTGGATGCTGGTTTGGGATTTTGTTCACAGATAACAGGCTGGGGAGATCCTGTGCAGCCCTACACCAGCAATCTACTCCCTGTCATCAAAGTGGTGTTGTCATTCTTCTCAAATTCCTCATCGGAAATTTGGTACCAGTGACAGAAAATATTAGATGTCAAAACACAATTAATTAAGTGCCCCTTCTGCAGTTTCTTTTCTGTTGTGTTCCTGGTGCAGAAATTAAAAGTATTGGTGGTGGTGATGCAAAATTTCCAAGTGGATTTTTTTGGATGGGTTTAAGGAACGAGGGTTGGAAAGTCTGGGCATTGGACAGCCCACCTGTCCCCTGGGCCAGCCACACTGCGTTTGGAGGCAGCACAAGCAGCAGGGACCCATACAGCTCACCTGGGCTGCTCAAAGGGCTAGTGGAAATCCACCTCACACCCCCTGAGATGCCACCAAAGCCAAGGCACTGCTGCAGTGCAGTCATGCTGCAGTAAACTCCCTTTTTTTCCCCGAGATCCATGAGAAATTTTCCATGAGAGTGCCATTGGCACACAGGTACCCTTGGGCCCCAGTCACGTTGGTTGGGAGATCCTTGCTCTGCAGTGCACACAAGGAAGGAGGGAGCTGGCAGACCTGTTCTGGCAGGCTGTGAGGGGGAGAGTGCTTTAAGCACCTTGGCAGCACTTCTATCCTCACTCCCTATCCTTGCCTCCTTGGGGCAGCAGCCACAGCTCCGGAGCAGGGGAGAGGAGCATGGCTCTTTTAAGGCACGAACCTGCTGGTCATGAGCAGGGGGATGTTTCCCTTCCTCAGCCCCACTCACCTGCTGCTCTGCCCCAACTCCAGAATGGCTGCTATATGGTACAGGGGAGGCAGTCCCAGGCATTGCAGTCCCTCATGTGGCTTGTCCTTCAAAGAGAAGGAGCCTACCCTGTAGAGGCTGAACACGGCTCCTGGGGCAGGGCCTGCCACTAACAGTGGTTTCAGAGGTTGCAACATGGACCTCGGCTATGAGGAAGGCAAGATTACCATGGCATGTCCTCCTCTGCCCTGCCATGCCTTCAGTTTCCCTCCAGGCACTGTGTGAGAAAGTGAGCATGGATTTAATTTTCTTGGTGGCACAACATCCAGATGTTTTGAATACTTCTGTAGATTCCTCCTTGTTTGTGATGTGGTTAGGGCTGCTGGCAGCAAGGTGGGGAGCATTTAACATTATGTCAGAGGAGAGAATGTGATAACTCACTTGCAATAGATTGGTGTCTGCTGCTCGCTGGAGCTGCTGCTGCCACCACTGCTGCTAACAGTGCTGGGTGGGGCTGTTGGATCTGGAGAAGTGGGGTACCCCGGAGGCCTCTCGGCAAGGGAGGGATGGTCTGGCGCAGGCACAGCAATTTGGTGGTGAAGGCTGCCGGACTCAGCCCTTGGGCGGGGGCTGAAGGTGGAGGCACATGAGCAGTGAAAAGGGGCTTCTGTCCTGCTCTGCTCCACCTCATCATCACTGTAGTAGCTCTGGAACAAAACCTGAACAAAACCGTACTTGGGTCAGGAAACCAGATGTAATTCTCCTGGATGCAGTGCTGGGGCTAAATGTTGCCTCTCTGGCCTCACCCCCAGCTGGACCCAGCCAATGCAACACCCTCCCCATGTCACTGGGGTTACTGACTCCAGTTGGGTCCCATGAGTACAAACTTCCAGCTGTGGAGTTCAGCTACTGTTAATTGAAACTCCTGTGAAGTCCTGCTGTATTGTGGACAGGGTGGCAGTGTGAGGTAGCATGCAGGACAGGTCCAAGCACCAACCAGCATTAAAAAGTGATTGCATGAAACAAAGTTAAGTTACTGTTTGAAATATTTGCTGCAACTGCTTGTGGAGGATTATGCATTGTGCTTTTCTTTGTCTGGATCATACATCCCAAGGCACGGCTGAGATTGCAGATGAAGCACCTCTTCCAGCCGAGCACATGGCTTTGGAAGGGCACTGGCTGCGCCTGCCCGAATGTCTAGATATGAACCATCACTTCCTGCTTTCAGTCTGTCTGATAAGTGCCATGCATTGATCTTAGCTAGGCTCTCATGCTGATGGCTGCCAAGTTGGTGCTTCTGCATGCAGTGGTGGTCTAGTTTCCATCTGGGGTCAGGTGTTTAATGTCAGTCTGTTTTCGATCATGCTGTCCCACTTTATCACACTGAGTTATGGGGCCCTGCTTCCTGGGAAGGTGCTTTGGGGAACAACATGCCGTCACTGGCAGAAGCAGAAGTTGTTGCAGTTGTTTCCGCAATCTCCTGTGGTGAGTGTGGCAGCTGTAACTTTCAAAAAGCTCTTTCTCCCAGTATCTTTGTCTCCTTGACGGAATGGACAGTCCCTGAGCATACTTTTCTCCCTTCCTAAAGCTGGGAGATCAGCTCTGCCTCTGTGGCTGTAGCTGTCCCACTAGCAGAGCTCGTCACCTTATTAGCTGAATCAGTTTCCTGAAAGCAAGTCCATGCAGGAGGTGGGTTTTTGTTTTGCATGGTTTTTAAGAAGAAAAATGTTTCTGCATTTTATATATAATCTAAGGGCCCACACAAAGAAAAAAATTTCTAATTGTTCTTGATGCAATGTGTTTGGCAGTGAGAAAAAATGTGGGTGGGGAATATATCTATTGCAATATTCTTCTTGCCTCCTTTTAGGGGGAGGGAAGAGAATGAAAGCAATTTGTCTTTGGCAGGCACTTATGCTCTTCTGTAGGGCTCAGAAGAGAAGGCTGAAATTGTTGACCATAAATGCAAGCAAAGGTCTGCACACCTAGTGTCATACTTGCGCAAAGATTAAAAAAAAAGGCAACCTGCAGAGTTAAATTAAATTAATGAATGTGATATGTTTAGGGAAGGAAACAAAGTAGAGAAACCAGGAGTCAGCGCTATTTGGTGGCATTGTTGGCTTGGAAAAGTGATTCATCATGTACCTGAATAAGTCAAATCCAGGAGGTACTGGGGTGCACAGCAGGGGAAATGCTCAGGCCAGAGATCTCAGTGTGATGTGGCTCTGCTGGTGGTATGCTGCTTGCATCAGCAAGTGGTCACACTGAAGAGTTAGGGGCTTTCTGGAGACAGCTGCCACACAAGGTTGTAGCAATGGGAGTTCCACACATGATATTAAATGACAAAACTGAAACCCCCAAAATCTCCTCGATGTTTTTCTTGGATTTTACCAGGCAGCAAAGGACCAGAAAGGTTCAAGGTGGAAATGGCTCAGGAGCAATTGGGGACATTAGGAAAGTACCTGTTGCCTCTGTGAACCGAGCCCATATATCTTGCAACACCCGTCATCTTTCCCCAGTTCATCTTCACTGAGGCTGCAAAGATCAAAATACTGGTGGGAGCTGGCAAGTGAATATCCTGTGGAGTTTAAAGCCTGAGAATTACAGCAATCTTGTGAGGAGGTGGTTACTTCTGTGGCCAACTCCTTATCCAAGACTTAAGGGCTGGCTTTTGGAGGGTGCTGGAAGTGTGTATCACAGTGCCAAGGAAGCAGCCAGGAGACTGTGCTGGGTTTTGGATAATCAGATGTAACTTGTACTGAAGTGAACTCTCTCTCCAGTGGATTTTTATCTTGGAAAGGATGGGGCTTCTCTCTAAAGCCTACACATAGCATGGTCTTGACATAGGAGCCACCAGTGGCAGAAAAAAGAGTGTTGTGTGGGGAGACGTGGTGCTCCCTCATGAGTAAAGGGACAGTGCCTCTGAAAGATGGTAGGGTCCAGCCATGGGAACTGGGGCTTCCTGTATGAACCATGGGAGTGCCCCATGCTGCTTGTCTTCCATGTTCCTCCACCCCCCTTTTGTTCCTCTGCTTAGACATGAAAGGCATGAACATGCGGACAAAGGAGCTGTAGGCTCTTTAGAAGTAGAACTGTTGGGTTTGTTGGTCACTCTCAGATGGCTGCAAAGAACAATTGGGAGGGTCATAATTGAAAGGGTAGAAAATACGTGGTGAGGGCTGCAGCTGAAACCTTGGAGAGCTGTGTGCATATGAGCTCTTCTGAAGTACATCAGCCAGCTGCCTGCACCTGCTCAGATAGCAGGACAGCCACAAGCCGTGCTGTTTGGCAGTGCGCAAACATCGTGCCATGCCCCAGGAATTCAGTTTTCCAGCCTGTTTACTTGAAAGTAAATTGCTCTGGGGGTGTTGGGTAGGGATAGGTGGCTAGATGTCAGAAAGCACAGAGAAAATGGCAGAATGTAGGACCATGAGAAGCAGATGGCTACAGAGAGCTGGCCCCAGTGGGGATCTAGGTGGGCTCTGGTTTCCTCTCTCCTCTCCCCACTTTGGGATGCTTTTTCCCACTGTCCATCATGCAGCAGCATTGCTGTTTGCACAGTTGGGCAGTGAGTCAGATTGAGGAGCTGAAGCAGCTAGAAACCATCCTCTTCTTTCTGACCAGGTCAATGTGCGTCGTGGCTGCCAGAGGGCTGTGCTGGTACCAGGAGGATGGTGGGAATGTGCAGGAGGACCTGGGTTTCACAGACTAACATTTGTGGCTGCAGATGTGGGAGAGAGACTCCTTACTATCAATTAGGGTAAGCCAGGTTGCGTTGGCTGCTCCCAAGGACATGTCACAGGAGTGGATAGACCTGGGAAGCTGATTCCTTTGCCATATTTTTGTCCTTTTCTTTCCCCTTGTTAGCCTCAGCTCTGTGTTCTTCTTGTTTCTGCAGCTGCTCCTGGAAGCAATGTGTTGTCTCCTGCTGGTTTGTAACAACTACTCATGATTGCCGGTGAGCTGACACCTCTTCTTTCCCACACAGGCACATCCATTCCTGCAATTGGATGGATTTACCAGTATGTTCTCATTTGGTTATATGTTAAGACACTGTTGATTTTTGCAGATGCCAAAAGCAGCCTACACACCTAGGAACAGTTCCTGTGTCCACAATCCGTTATTTTTATTCAATTTTGTTTTGTTTCAATATTCATAAGATTCGAATTACAAGCAAATAGTTTGCCCTGATTGGTAATGTTATTGCCACAGCAGCTGAGATCATCTGTGAAGACGGAGGTGACATCTCTTGGTTTGAGCTCCAGTGGGAGGATAGGAGAAGGTGTCACCTTTGAGAGGTCCCCACTCTGGGCTTAATGATGGACTGGGTTATCAGCCCTCTGTCATAGTAAAAGCCTGTGAATTTTTTTGTGTGGCTTCCTAGGGATGCTGGCAACGCTGCTGTGAAATGGGAGATCAAAACAGCAAAAAACCCAGGACAGTTATTTTGTGGACTGGAAATTGCTCACTCATTGTATACAGACTGCATGTGGCTGGGACCCACGAAGAGGCTTCTGTCTTACATAAAAATTATCAAGGTGGAAAAAGTAGGAGTGAACTAGATGCTTGTTTTCTGACTAGGACTGCTTAAATGGCTGTTGCAAAGGTGAATCAATTAATTTTCCCCTTTGCTTTTCTCATAGTCAGCCTTTGGCTCTAACAAGGAAATTACAAATAGCCTCATGCCCATCTCTAACAGGTGCAAAGGAACAGAATTGCTCTCCCCTCCCCTTCTCCCCTCCCCTTCTCCCCCTCCCCTTCTTCCCCTCCCCTTCTCCCCCTCCCCTTCTCTCCCCTCCCCTTCTCCCCTTTCCTTTCCTTTCCTTTCCTTTCCTTTCCTTTCCTTTCCTTCCTTTCCTTTCCTTTCCTTTCCTTTCCTTTCCTTTCCTTCCTTTCCTTTCCTTTCCTTTCCTTTCCTTTCCTTTCCTTTTCCTTTCCTTTCCTTTCCTTTCCTTTCCTTTCCTTTCCTTTCCTTTCCTTTCCTCTTCCTTTCTTTCCTTTCCTTTCCTTTTCCTTTCCTTTCCTTTCCTTTCCTTTCCTTTCCTTTCCTTTCCTTTCCTTTTCCTTTCCTTTCCTTTCCTTTCCTTTCCTTTCCTTTCCTTTCCTTTCCTTTCCTTTCCTTTCCTTTCCTTTCCTTTCCTTTCCTTTCCTTGCCTTGCCTTGCTTCCTTGCCTTCCTTGCCTTTCCTTGCCTTTCCTTGCTTTCCTTGCCTTCCTTGCCTTTCCTTGCCTTTCCTTGCCTTTCCTTGCCTTTCCTTGCCTTTCCTTGCCTTTCCTTGCCTTCTTGCCTTTCCTTGCCTTTCCTTGCCTTTCCCTTGCCTTTCCTTGCCTTTCCTTGCCTTTCCTTGCCTTTCCTTGCCTTTCCTTGCCTTTCCTTGCCTTTCCTTGCCTTTCCTTGCCTTTCCTTGCCTTGCCTTGCCTTGCCTTGCCTTGCCTTGCCTTGCCTTGCCTTGCCTTTCCTTGCCTTTCCTTGCCTTTCCTTGCCTTTTCCTTGCCCTTTCCTTGCCTTTCCTTGCCTTTCCTTGCCTTTCCTGCTTTCCTTGCCTTTCCTTGCCTTTCCTTTCCTTTCCTTTCCTTTCCTTTCCTTTCCTTTCCTTTCCTTTCCTTTCCTTTCCTTTTCCTTTCCTTTCCTTTCCTTTCCTTTCCTTTCCTTTCCTTGCCTTGCCTTGCCTTGCCTTGCCTTGCCTTGCCTTGCCTTGCCTTGCCTTGCCTTGCCTTTCCTTGCCTTTCCTTGCCTTTCCCTTGCCTTGCCTTGCCTTGCCTTGCCTTGCCTTGCCTTTCCTTGCCTTGCCTTGCCTTGCCTTGCCTTGCCTTGCCTTTCCTTGCCTTGCCTTGCCTTGCCTTGCCTTACCTTTTCTTGCCTTGCCTTGCCTTGCCTTGCCTTGCCTTGCCTTGCCTTTCCTGGCCTGGCCTGGCCTGGCCTGGCCTGGCCTGGCCTGGCCTTTTCTTGCCTTGCCTTTCCTTGCCTTTCCCTTGCCTTTCCCTTGCCTTGCCTTTTCTTGCCTTTCCTTTCCTTGCCTTTCCTTGCCTTTCCCTTGCCTTTCCTTGCCTTTCCCTTGCCTTTCCCTTGCCTTTCCCTTGCCTTTCCCTTGCCTTGCCTTGCCTTGCCTGTTCTCTCTGCAGCAGCAGCTACAACTCCTCAGCAAAGCCTCACAACGTTTACTTTTTCCTTTTTTTTCTTTCTAAAAAATGACTTCTCAGCTGAAGACACGAGGCTTGGTTGACATTTTGTGAAGGACAGATGAAAAAGGACAGAACTGAAACTCTTCCCTCTTTTGTAAACAAAAGCTGGGAGAAAAAAAACAGTTGTTTTGAATTTAGAGAAAATGTTTTAATTTGAAAAGTCAATAATTTCCTGAAAGACTCAAGACCGAATGAAAAATGTTTCCTTCTTTGTAAAATTCTCTCGGATAAATATTTACCCTTTTGCAATCGGCCTCTCACACCTGTAGCTGTGTTCTGTTGTTTGCTTTCCAGCAGGGGCTGGGTGTATCCCCTGCTGCACACCCAACACTTCGGGGAAACCCCCCACCCCCACACCCAAACTTTCTGCTCATGGTCTGGAGCACAAGAGCCGAGTTCATCCCAAGGCAGCTTGCCATTCTTCTCACACATCACCTAAAAGTGTCTCTATTGGGTCACCTGCCATGAAGGTATAAGGGTGACTTCATCCTCCCTTACTCGTGTGTCTTTGTCATCTGTGCTTACAAAACCAGAAGCATTTGGGAAATCAGATGCATGTCTCCAGTGTGTCCCACAAGGCCTTGGGTACCTCAAATGGCACTTGTGTTTTGTTCCTGCCCTCCCTATGGAGACCAGCCCTTGCACTGGTGTTTTCCAAGGGGTGTCACTTGCTCAGCCCCCTTGCACATCTCTGCACCATTCCCTAAGCCAGGCTCCTTTCGTAAGGCAGAAAGGAAGCTGTCCTGAGCATGCAGGTATGGTGGACCTTGACAGGAGGCAGGGAAAACTCTGGAAAACAGCTAGGTATGAGCCATATAGAAAGAGCATTGCAAATAAAGACTCAGTGGATGTGGGAGCCAAAAGGAGCACTCTGATTTCCTAACGCAAAATCAGTGGGTTTTGTTGACTTCAGTGAAGACTGCAGGTCAATTGAAGTCCTTTTAGAAATTGGGCCATATGTTCCTAGGTCTTGAGATAGACTTGGCTTGATTTTATAAAGTGGGGGGTTTTTTGTACAACAGACTTTTGCGGTGAAATTCTTTCGATTGAAACTCTTCTAACTTGAAAATACATGACTTGACAACCCTGTGTGCTTCAGTCCTTGACAGGCCTCAGGTCTGAGGCTGATTTTGTGCTGTCAGTTCATCTGTGTTGAGATTTGATGGATGTCAGCACTGAATCCAGGTCTCTGCAAAGTACCATCAAAACAAATTGTGTTTTTACACCAGGGTGGGAATTGATTTAGTTGAGGAAGTTGCTGTGAGGGTCAAGTTTTATTTTTGTAGTAAATCCTCAATTTTTCTAGGGTCAGATATTTTCAGTAGACACTGCTCAGATCTCTATGTTGCACAGATTTTATACAGCCAATTTCCATTGGCTTTAGCAGAGGAAAGATGTTGCTTTGTGCATGAAATTATTAGCGTGGGATGGCAGATATCTCTGGTCTGTTTTCCCCCTGTTCTATGTAATGTTGAGGAGATTTCAGTGGTGGGTCAGACTAAGTGAATTAACTACTGGGTGAAGGCCTGGCCATGTGAAATTTGGTTGCCTGTAAAATATTCTTGCTTTCTGATTCTACTGAATTTTTAAGAATGATCTGGGATGTGAGCTGGGGAGACATATAAAGAGGAAGAAACCTTTATCTGTGAGACAGCACGTTCCAAAGAGCATTCACCAACACTATTTTGAAAAGAAATAAGGAAACAGGCAGCCTCTTCTGCTGCTGTATTTGCTACTGTTATTTGCAGGCAATCTCCCCAAGGTAATTCACAGGTGGGGAGAAAACCTCCCACCCTAATTTGAGGGCTGGAATAACCGTGGCAGTTGGGTTACCTGGGCTCTCATGGGACCAAAATGACACTTCCACATGTTTCTCCCTTTCCCCTTTCTTTTTCACATCAGCCAGTTCCCAAGAAACTGACCTGCTCCCTGGAGCCTTTCCAGGGAGAGGCCCAGTCAGCAACCCCAAGAAACAAGTGTGGATGTGTTCTGCAGCTCTCTGAGCCAGGATCAGCCCCTCCAGGAAGTCATTGTACAGTGAAGCTTCAGTTCCTCCCTTGCATTCTGCTTATTTAGTTGGAAAAAAAAAGAAGAGTATGAGTTCCACTGATTGCAGTCAGTAAGGATCTTCATGTATGGGTGGGAATATTACGGTTTACAGAATTTAGAGGAAAAAAGCACAACGAGAGCTAATGACTGGAAGCAGAATTAAGCTATAGTTAAGTGGAAAGGGAAGGACATATTTTATTGCAGGAGATGATTAACCTTTGGTACAGAGGAGGTGGAGTCCTCATTCTGCAAGTTGCCCAGAGAAAGAAGTTGTGGCAACAACCCCATGCCTGAAGTGTTCAAGGCTAGATTGGATGGGGCTTTGAGCAACTTGGTCTAGGGAAAGGTGTCCCTTCCCACGGCAAGGAGTTTGGAATGAGATGATCTTTAGGGTCCCTTCCAATCCAAACTGTTCTGTGATTTGATGAATTGCTCCCACCAGAGAGCACCAGATGTGGCCTGTGTGCCACTGCCCAGATGGGTTTGTTTGCTGGGGTGTTTCGTGGCACCTCTCCAGAGCAGTGCATTCAGAAACTCTTCAGAAGCCTCACACTGCCAAAAGCACCAGTAACCCTGTTCCACAGAAGACAAGGACTGCCGCCAGGAGTGATGGGCAGCAGGGAGCAATTTGTGCCATCTCATCCTGCTGTCCACTCCTAGTGGCACTGAAATCCCTCTTGCCTGATTAAGGGTGAAGACATGAAAATAAGGTCACCCTGTACTGGAAGGGCAGCATTATCAGGAGCTGGGTTTCTAGACTTGTTTGCAAAGCTGAATACTACAGGAAAATCTCTTTCTCTCAAACTCTTTGACCTGGCCTATTTAGCAGGCTAAAAAAGATGGAACAGTCATTGCAACAACTAATTTTTCATTTTTTTTGCTTCTATATCCTCTCCAAGAGAAGGAAGGAGAACTAGGTACACCCATCTAGTCATTAGTCATTACTTGGCTCATCTTAGGGCAGGCATCAAAGTAAATACTTCAAGGGACAGCTTTAACTTTTCCAAACACTTCCCAGGGAAGATCAAGGCACTGTTCATACATGTTTTGGGCAGGGGAAGCCTGCAGGTTTAATTTTGTGATTGAAAACAGCTGCTATGTGCCACAGATTATTGCGTACCATAGTTTTTAAATAGAAAGAACCTTGTAGCAATGATTGCACAAACAAATTTGGCATTCCTGCTTTTATATTAAATTTTTTTATTGAGATGATGTAATTACAAGCATTTTAAAAATTATTTGCAACTCACTGGCCCTGAGAATAGGCTTGTTTTTGTTTTGTTACATTCATTTGATTCAGTCCCTTAGCCCCACATCTTACCAAAAAAAAGAAGCCATCATCAAAAAAACACTAGAATTTTATTTAAAAAAAAAAACCAAACCTCAAACTCTGGATTTGCACACAGTTGCAGTCTGACAAAACAGATCTGAAGAATGCATACGTGGAGGTTGAAATCTAGGGAGGATGGCAGTGACTCGGTGTTCAGGGCCTCAGTAGTGTTCTCTGGATGGAGAAGCAGTGAACAGGTTTCAAATTTAAATCAAGAAAATATTCTGCTGTGGAACTGTAGCACGTCCTACCTGTCTTGAAGCTTGTTCAGACTGGTAGCAAACTGATGGCAATGAACTTAATTGTACAGTGTGAAGAATCATTGCTGGGTATTGAAGTTGGCAAGGACCTCTGGAGGTCATCTGGTCTAACCTCCTCTGCTCAAGCAGGGCCAGTTGCCCAGGACTGTGTCCAGACGACTTTTGCGCATCTCCAAGGATGAAACACTTTCTCCCTTTCCCCACTTGCTTTGGTGGCGAAGGCAGAAAGTTGCTGCTGGCAAATTCTACACTGGGAAATCAGAATTTAGGGGGGAAGGCAGGTGTCAGTGTTGGTGGAAAGACATTGTTACCTTTGCTAGGCCTGACAGGCAGCATCAGGCCTACCCCTATAGGCTCAGTATGCTGATACTGTGTTTGTATTGTCATGTATCTGCCATGTGGTGCTCTAGACTGGTTCTACTTTTTTATTTTTAGTCATAGCTGATAAACTTGCTTCAAGACCCCAAGAGCAGTTCAAATCCTGCAGTTCCCACAAGAGGCCCCAGGCCCCCGCAGTTCTTGCAGCTGCAGTGACACCCATGCCCCTCACTTCTGCACCACACAGACCTGGCAGGAGGCAGGAAGGTTCAAAGGCTATTTTCATTCCAACTAGTATCAGCCTTGACAGAACTTCTTCTCTGTGGTTGTGATGAAGTTTTCTTAGGATACCCTTTATTTGTGAACTGGGAAGAGTTTCCAACAGCCACCAAACTTTTTTTTTCCCTTTGACTTAGATTCTCCAAGTGAAAGTGATTGCATTTTTTTTTGTAAAGATGAACATTTCCCCTACAAAATTTCTCAATGGGACAACACATGGGATTTTCCTGTCTTACTGAGGATGAACTTTGTTTGATAGCGTAACAATGAGCATATGGGCTTTTACTGGTGGATTGTCTCTTGTTCTCTGTATTTTGCAGTGTGCATCCTGGCTATGACAAAAACCTGTGACTCATCGGAGCACTTCATGCAGAAAGTCCCTAACATCTCTTTTTTTCCCCTCATCGTCTCAATAAAAATAGCTGCAGCAGGCAAAAGAAAACAATGCAGATACGCAGTTGTCAAGACCAGAGCAGTAAAAGAAACTTGGTTTCTTTCTACCACTGGACATTCTTAAGAACCACAAGGATCCATCCAGAGCCTTTGTTTACATTGTACTTCTGATCACACTTCTCCTGTCATTCAAATTTCACCACTTCACTCTAGCTCCTGAGACCTGGCTGCAACTTTGGTGCCCTTGAGGAGGGTGACAGAGTAACTCCTTGGGCCCTTGGTTTCAAGGGACCTTTAGTTTCAGATCTGTGACTACGGAAGTCCCTCACTGTCTCCCAACCTCACACCTCATGAGCTCCAAGGACTTCAGAGTCATGACAGAGACAGGTGTATCAGTATTATTTTGAGGCAGAAAAGTCAAGTATGCGATGTGCTGGGACTTGTAACATACTATGGTTTTATAGAAAAAATGTGTCTGGGAAAAATGCTTAGGGAGAGATGTATGCCCTGTCCAACCTAATCAGATATTGGCTCTGAAAAACCTCTCCTTGTTGTATGATGCTTATCTACACCCTTAACAAAGCTGTTCTTTCTATGACTTGTGACTCTAATATTAAGTCTTTGGTGTGATTGGCCTATTTCTGTCTAAATCACAGAATATGCTGAGTTGGAAGGGGCACACAAGGATCAGAGTCCAACTCCTGGCCCTGCACTCATTCCTGAGAGTCACACCATGTGCCGAGAGTATCATCCAAACGTTCCTTGAATTCTGTCAGGCTTGGTGCTGTGACCACTTCCCTGGGGAGCCTGTTCCAGCATCTAACCACCCTCTGGGGGAAGATCCTGTTTCTAATACCCAACCTACACCTCTCCTGACACAACTTCAGGCCATTCCCTAGTGTTCTAGCACTGGTCACCACTGCCTCTCTTCTTCCCCTCAGGAGGAAGTTGTAACTGCAATGAGGTCTCCCCTCAGTCTCCTCTTCTCCAGCTGAACAGACCAAGTGACCTCAGTTGCTCCTCCTTAAGGCCCCTCACCATCTTTGCTGCTCTCCTTTAGATGCTCTCTAATGGCTTAATATCTTTCTTAATATCTTTCTTATATTGTGGTGCCCAAAACTGCCCCAATATTCCAGAGTAGAGCGGGACAATCACCTCCCTCACCTGGCTGGTGATGCTTTGCCTAATGACCCCCCAGGACATGGTTGGCCCTCCTGGCTGCCAGGGCACTGCTGACTCCAACCTGCCATCAACCAGGACCCCCAGGTCCCTTTCCAGGGCACTGATTTCCAGCATCTCATTCTCCAGTCTGTATGAGCAGCCAGGGTTGCCCCATCCCAAGTGCATAATGAGGCACTTCCCCTTGTTGAACTTCATAAGGTTGGTGACTGCCCACTCCTCTAATTTGTCGAGGTCTCTCTGCAGGGCCTTCCTGCTTTTGAGGGAGTCAACAGCTCCTCTGAGTTTTGTGTGGCCTGCAGACTTGCTTACTGTCCCTTCCAGTCCTGCATCCAAGTCATTTATGAAGATGTTGAAGAGCACAGGGCCCAAGATGGAGCCCTGCAGAACCCCACCAGTGACAGGTGGCCAGTCTGATGTTACCCTCTGCGCTCAACCTGTGAGCCAATTGCTCACCCATTGTGTGATGTGTTTATCCAGCTGTGTGCTGGACATTTTGTCCAGAAGGATCCTGTGAGAGACAGTATTGAAAGCTTTACTGAAATCCAAAAAAATTACATCAACTGGCTTCCCTTGATCGGTTACCTTGTCATAGAAGGAAATCAGGTTTGACAATCAGGACTTCCCTCTCGTGAAGCCGTGCTGGCTGTGACCAATGACTGCATTGTCTTTCAGCTGTTTTTCAATACCTTCCAGAATAATCTTCTCCATAACTTTACCAGGCACTGAAGTGAGACTGACAGGCCTGTAGTTTCTGGGATCCTCCTCCTTGCCCCTCTTGAAAATCAGGACAACATTCGCCAGCTTCCAGTCAGTTTGGACCTTTCCTGATTCCCAAAACCACTCAAAAATCATTGAGAGAGGTTTTGCAATGACATCAGCAGCTTTTTGAGTATTCTTGGATGAATCCCATCAGGCCCTGTAAATTTGCAGGGATCCAGCTGGAGCAGCAGATCCCACAGAATTTCAGGGTTGACTGGGAGTTGATCTTTCTCGCAGTCAAGGACACTGAGACCCCCTTGGTCTGTCATCCATGTTGAAGACAGAGGCAAAGGAAGTGTTAAACACCCCTGCCTTGTCTGTGTCCCCTTTGTAAGGTGACCATCCCCATCCTGTAATGGGCCGAGGATATTTCCATACTGCCTATTGCCACTTATGTACTTGAAAAAACTCTTTTTATTGTCCCCCACATTTCTGGCAACTTCATCTCCAATTGAGCTGTAGCAACACAAATTTTCTCCCTATTGCAGCAAGCAACATTTCTGTATTCTTCCCATGTCACTTGACTTTGCTTCCACTGGGCATACGCCTTGCTTTTTTGCCATATTTCCAAGATCCCTGTTTAGCTAAGCCAGCCTTCTGCCTCGCCTGCTTGACTTCCCACATTTGGGAAGTGCCTGCTCTTGTGCCCTTAGGAGGCAATGTTTCAAAAGTGACCAGCACTGATGGACCCCAGCACCTGCAAAAACATGTTTCCAGGGGACCTTACTTACAAATTCCTTGAGCAGCTTGAATTCTGCTCTCCTCATGTCCAGAGTTGAGGGTTTGCTGGCACTTTTCCTCCTGTCTACACTATTCATTGCATACCATTTGCCCTGGACAGATTAACTCTCTTGTTAAATGTTTGGAAAGACCAATTGTTGTGTTGGTTTAATAGCTGATAAAAGCTATTAAACCAACACCATGGGCATGTACCTTGTTTTTTGGTTGAAATGGATTAGATTAGCCTTTCGATTTTTTCCATGTCTAGTTTCTTTCATGGTCCCATTGAAGAGGCTTTCTGCTTAAAAGCAGAACTGGTGTGGAAGTGCTGTTCTTTCAGACAGCATGTGATTCCTGCACAGTTTCTCTATATACCTTCTCCCTTCGCAAGCATCATTTCTGCTGCTAGATCTTCCTTCCATTAAAAGGACCACTGTTGATGGATTGCTGGACACCTGGACACCACAGATATTCATGTCATGGTGGTCCAAGCTATGTGAAACGAAACAGGCCAGCAGTTTCTCTTGTCTTAGGCATCAAGGATTGCTGAGCTTTCTGTGACCAAACGTGGCATAAGCACTTTGCCTCATGCAAAGCACTCTCAGTGCAGCAAACCAAATGGAAGCACTTTGCAACCAGAACAAAATGCTGAACCAAGAAAGCAACACAGCTCTAGGGTTTGTTTTTTTCTTGTCTTTTAAATCATGTTAAAAACAGGCAAGCTGAGACAGCTTCCTTCATGGCAGAGCTGTAGGATGGGGGAGGGTAGTAGGAGGCATAAAAAAAACCCAAATCCCAAAGCAAAGCCAAAATCAACAAGAAGATATAAGTATAGCTATTTGGTCTCTAGTTCCCTAACATCACCTTTCAGATTGGTGAATCATCTACCTCTCCTGCAGCAGAAAATGACCTTGGAGAGGCTTCTGAGTAATACAAACCATGTGATGAGTCCCTTTGCTTTCTCCCTATGATGTAAGGAACAGTCCTTCACCTTTCACCCCCAAATTGCTAGCAGGTATGCTATTCCTTTTCTAATTAGAGATGCTTCAGTCTTCCCTAAGAAGGGAAAAAGCTTTGAGCTGAAATTCTGCATTGTGGAGAATATTGGGGAGGTTTATATATATATATATATATATATATATATATATATATATATATATGAAACTTTTATATATACACACATATATATGTCTTCATCCCTGCCCACCCTTCCCCCTGCTCCAGTCTATCACTTCTTTGCTAGAAAGAGGGAAACGTTAACTGATAGTCTGCTGCAGAGGTTTGATACACTTGTTTTTCTCCTCCCTGGAGCACTTAGGTGATTGGTTTTGGTCCATATTCCAGCAGTTAATAGCCACTCAGAGTGCGCACTGTGAGCCCAAACTATCCTGGGATGATAGCCCAGCCTACATGTGTAGGGTGTCTCCTCTTCCTTTGACAGGTATGTGTGATAAATTCTTTTGGTAGCTTCAAGACATTTCCCAGTGGCAGCACATGTAAATTGATCCGAGCAAACTGGAAGCCTTGAGCAAATCCCTTCTGTGTTGCTATTGTTTATGCAGTGTTGTGTCATGAGACTTGCACAGAAAATAAAAGCACTCTATTTCCATAGGAAAGCATTAAAAAAAAAATGGTAGCATAATCTGACATCTTGTCCTATGTAAGATAAGGAAAGTCAAACTGCATGTTTATTAGGGAAAAAAAACCAATAACAACCCCCCCCAACTCAAACAAACAACAACAAAAAAAGGAAAGAACTCAAGGGAGACTTTGTAGGAACAGTGAAGTAGTGCACAAGTCCAGGCTTTCTCCCCTTTGCTTTTCTGCCAGCACCACTTCTGCCTGTTAGTTTGTTTTGTTAAGGTGCTTCAGGTCCTGTGTGGTTTTCAAGCTAAGCGGCAACCTCAAGTACTGCTTCTGTGTTGTTGCTTCCCCTCCCAAACCATGCCAACCATCTGGGCAGATGTTTCTCCCATGGACCCACAGAGGTGGTGCACCTGTTTCCTTCAGCACTCATCTTCTTGGTATATTTGTTCATCCAGTTCCTGGGATTCAAGGTGCTCGAGGCGGTCTGTTCGGCCACTCATAATCTCATCCGGGGTCTTCATGAACCTGCAAAACAGAGAAACAAGTGGATTTCTCAGTGGTCTCAGCTTTTCCATTCATCAAGTTGTTGAGGTCCCTGAGCTCTACAGCTCCTGAGATAATCTTTGCTGTATCCTCCCAATGCCTAGTATTTCCCACATTTTTCCCAGCTTACTGATGTCTTCCCCTCTACATACCTTGAAAGGAAACAGAAAAATCACAGGCATTTAGCCCTGCTCCTTAAAAGCCCAAATCTGAACCAAACCCCACATTTTTCTTCCAAAAAATATTTATTTCTTCTCCCTCATATTGTTTGCTGTGGTCATGTAAGATGATAGTATGCCCCAGGTACACTCATTTATGGTGTCTGGTGACAGAAACATGAAAGACCTTTATGACCAGCATCTTTCAAAATAAAAGCATTTGTAAGGTGTGGAGAGGCAGAAGGCTACTGGTTTGTATGGGCCTGTGTGTAGGTGAATGAGAAGAATAAGAAACACCAAAGAAACAGTGGTGGAAAAAGCCAAGGTCCAAGTCAGAACGAGTTCTGGGAAATGGAAAAAGTCCTGAAGGAAAAAGCTTTGGGGCTAGGGAACTGTAAGGGAAGACAGTCTCTTCCTGTGTGATTGTAGCAAGCGTAATTGTACTGAAGGAGCATCGTCTGTAAATGAATGCCATGGCTTCCAGCACTAATCTCTCAATGCAGTAAGTCTGCGGGGGGCTAGAAACAGAAACAGCCTCTGTGGAGGCATGGCAGCAGTAGGAAATGGGAAAGGACATCCATCAGCCTGCAGATCAAGTCTGCAGTCTTGATTTTTGCCAGGATGCTTATGTGTACTACTGCACAGGGGTAGCATGGAAAAGCTCTGCCTTTTCTTTTTGAATGTAATGGCACAGGAAGAGAGCGTGGCACGGGAAGGATGAAATCCTAGTTTCAACACAAATCAGTCTCCTAACTACTAAGTATTTCTGGCGAAAGTAGGATGAAAGATGTTTATTCTGGAAGTGTTACAAAATTTCACAGTCTTTCATTAACGATGTACTGGTTAACATTCAGCAGTACAAAATGTGTTAATCACAAGGACTGATTTTATTTCAGGTTGATGATACACTCAGTATCCTTGGCCCAGTGAAAGCAAAAACAACCAACAGGAGCCTCGTTACTATCACTGACCCAGAAAAATCACTGCTGAAGCCTCTCAGCGAACACATAGCATAGCCTGGAACTAACCTTTTGCTATCCCTTCTAATCTGGGAAATCATGTGCACATATGCATTTAGGGAAAAAAAAAAGGCTATGACTCACTGCTGTGTCACTCCCATTTGTATGCTGGAAGAATGCTGCTCATACAAATGGTGTTACGGCAGCGAAAAACTCATATGCCAGAGTGGTGAATCTGTTCCTGGCTACACAGTGAAAATGCACCAAAGCCTAAGGGCCTGTGCCTTGCTTTAAACCCTGTGATTGTCTTGTTTATTTTATGAGAATGAACTCAAATCGGAGAGTGATCACACTGCCCTCCCTACCATGTGGGGAAAGGGCTGATGTGAACTGTACCACAGTACTTCAGGTGTTCTTTTTGGTCTGTGTTTTAAGTCATGTCAAGGAAATCAAAGCGTGGGTATTTGTAATAGCATTTGATTACATTAAAAAAAAACCAACACAACACAACCTAACATAACCCAACCCAACCCAGAACTAGAAGCTAATTAAGAAACAGTATCTGTGACCTATTTTGTTGCAGAAGACACTCAGGCTACCTATTAGAAATCCTTCTCCAACTCGATTTTACTTAAAAGCTCCAGGTATCTGCAGATGACAACTGCCTGCATGTTACTTGTAAAGTCACAATTCCTATTACTTTTGTGCTTGCAAGATATAGCCAAGAAAGGCACATTAATGACTTGATCTTTTGCAGCTGTTCTTTTTCTCTTCAGATATAAATAGGTCTAAGAAAACAACTTCAAAAAGTTTTATTAGAGAATTGTGCAAAAAAATGCTTTACTGTTTTATTTTTTTCCCCCAGTTTCCAAAAGAAATGAGGTTTATATGCTCATGTTTTATGTTCCCTGGTGACCTTTGAATCTGTTGGTCAATTTGGGCATGTCTGACAGAGGAACAGAGGTCTCCAAGGTCATTAAGATTTTGAGAAAATAGGCAGCCTGGTTGAGAAGAGATGGACTCCTCTTTTTGTTATGCCCCCACTGAAGGGCAGGCTTCAAGGTGTTCAGAATCACGAACTGCCCCCAGGGCAATGCAGTCTTCACACAAGGCCACAGAAATCCAGGTACCCTTGGTACTGCTGCTACTGAAACAAGCTTGTTTTAATGTTCCACCAAAAACAAAGTTAGTACCAAGCAGTTGATTTTGCCCATGACTACTACTTCCCTTCACTCTCCTTCCCCCATCTATGTTTCCTTCTAAGACCTGACATAAACAAGTCATTCTAAAGAAAGAAACCTTTTCAGCTGTAGATAGTTTGAGTGCTATTGCAGTTCTGTTAGCTATTTAAGAAAACAAACTCCAAGAACACCTTCCTACTTTCCAAGCACGGTACTAGATCCAGACCATGGACATCAAAGCAGCCTTTGGTCCAAGTTCAGTGCTCTGTGGGTCAGACATACACACTAGAATTTGCTGGTCTTGTCTGAAGAAAACTAGAGTGCTTTTGCTCTCTGCTAGCTGCACTCAAGTTTGTACAAGTTTATTGCTGTTTCAGGCACTATTTCCTGAATGTTTGGTTGTATCATCCAATCCAATGCATTGGGTTTTATGAACAGCTCTCGCAGGTCCCTCTTCCTTGAAGGCAGCAATGCTGAAAACATGGTCATCAGTGCTTCTCTTCTGTGATGCTGATGCATCTGAGGAAATGCCTGATCCCTGCTTAGCTTTCTCACTGGCAGCTGTGTTTGAGAAATCAGTTTGGAGTGGGTTTTCCAGTAGTTCAGCTGAATCATTTATCTTAGGTCTTAAACAATGGCACAGCCTGACTGAAGTGAATGTAAAGACTTCTCTTGACTCCACTGATCATGGAAACAGGCCTGTGTTTTCTTAAGTTGGTGTGGTTGCCTTGAAAGATGGCAAGCAGCTTTTATAAATGTATGGCCATTGACACCTGTTTTATAGCTGTGGCAATGAAGTATCCCACACACAATTCCATTTTCCATCTTCAAAAACTAATGGTCTGTAGAAAGGAATAGCAAAGAAAGAAAATTACCTGAACAAAAGCCTTTGTCCTGGCTCCTTCCGGATAATGTTTAGTTTGTAGTAGTGGCGTAGAGCTCTGGACATTTTCTCATAAGTCATATTTGTTCTGTTCTGTTTTTTTTTTTCGAAAGAAAAAAGCAAAAATGTGGTGAGATGATTCATTAAAACCTGCCTAAGCCCCAAAAGGAGTTGCAGAACTATCACAGCTAGCTAAAGTAACCAGGTCAGTTCAAGAAATTACATGTTCCACTCTTCTCTTTGCAGGTCCATTCTGCCCCCACAGCCCTCATCACCAAATTTTTGTGCATCTCTTTTCAATCAGGGCAATTTAAACAAGAAATCTATCAAAAATTCCAAGTAAGGTTTTTCTACATTTTCTTGAAACACAGGTAACAAAAAATTAACTACAAGAGGAGACATTAGATGGAGGGAGGTGCTTATGCCAAGTGGAAGTGGCCTGTTCTTAAAGAAAACACATTTTGTAAAAGCCTAAGAACAGTGGCAAATACACTGAATCTGTCAGCAATCCCTGCTAAGAGCACTGTTCCTCTGAGATTTCTCTGCATTAACTAATTAATGCTTACAGAACACTGTAGAGATTGACAGCCCATTTGTCCTCTTGTTATACAGGTGTAAATCAAGAAGCCCATTAGATTGTAAATCAGGAAGCTCCTCCCCTTCATTTTGGGAGCTGTTGACCCCAAAGGCCATAGCCAGAGCACTGTGGTATACTGAAGTATGGCCCTGCTGAAGCTGAGTGTCACAAGGCAAATGTGATGGGCACTGGCAGAGATGAGCAGCCCCCATAGTACTGACCTGGGATAGCAGGATCAGCCCCTTAGGCTGTGCCTACATGAAGAGCATTTTGCTGGTCCAAAGAGCAGTGGTTATTATGCTGGCAAAGAGACTCCTAGCAGAGACACAACTATCCTGGCAAAGCTGTGTTTGCTCAACTATAAAGCACCCACCTTGCCATGAGCAAAACACATCAAACTAGTACAAGCACGCTTTTGCTCTGTGAGCCTCCATGTTAGGAGTTTGGCTTTATTAAATGAGACTGATCCACCTGCCTAAAATGTTCCATAAAAGCAGACCTCCCCTGCTTGCCCTGACCACAACAGTTCTGCTAAGAGAGGCCTCATAAAGAGCTCCTGTAGCAATTAAACACTAACAGGGACCATGTTTTCCCTGCAAAATCTGGATTCTTCTCATTGGGAAGCTCCCTGAAATACTGTGTGTGCTTCTTCCATTTCTTATATGCCAAAAGGCCACTGTTTTACCCAAGCAGCTAGTGGTCTGAAGTAGCTTCAGTTTTAGACACCCAGCATGAGACATGATGGCACAGCCCAATTAGCATGCAGGTTGGGTAAGGGCACAACTCTCCATTCCCAGTGTTGCAGCTCTAGGACAGATGTTCTTGGAAGCAATATGTCACATGAGAAAATCTTGACCTTATAAAGATTATAGGCTATGTATGCTGATATATAAAATCAGAGAATAGCTGAGGTTGGAAGGCACCTCTGGACACCACCTAGTCCAGTCCCTCTGCTCAAAGCGAGATCAACCAGAGATGGGTGCTCAGGACTGTGTCCAGTTGGATTTTGAATATCTCTAAGAATGGAGACTTCACAGTCTCCTCTGGGCAACCTGCTCCAGTGTCTGACCATCCTCCTAGTAAAACAGTCCCACACTTGGGATCTCATGAAACACAACGTGAGGCAATGTGAAGTCCCACACTCCTCAGGTCATTCCTCCCTTTGTGGAGGACTTCGCACTGCTCCTTGCTAAGTTTCATAAAATTCCTGTTAGCCTGTGTCTCCACCATGTTCAGATCCATATGGATGACAGCACAACTGTCTGGCGTATCAGCTACTCGTCCCAGTTTTGTATTGTCTGAGAACCTGCTAGAGGTACTCTGTCCCATCATCCAGGTCATTAATGAACACATTGAACAGTACTGCCCCCAGAATCAATCCCTGGGGTAACATCACTAGTGACTGGATTTTGTGCCACTGATTACAATCTTTTCAGCCCAGCAGATCAGCCAGTTTTCAATCTACCTCACTCTATTCTTGTTTAGGGCATACTTAATTAGTCTGTCTATGAGGCTATTTTGTGAGACAGTCTCAAAAGCCTTTCTAAAATCAAGATAAGCTATATCCACTATTCTCCCTGAATCCACCAAGCTGATAACTTCATTGTAGATGTATGTTACAGTGGTCAAGCACTTCCCTTTTGTAAATCCACGCTGACTACTCATACATTCATATGAATATACTTATACACATATAGATATATCTATATGTAACTCAGTCTCAAGCTGCAAAAATCAGTAACTGCAGCATTTCGTGTCTGTCACAGGACAGTGTGTGAAGTCTGAAAGTTGGTACAGACAGGGACACAGACAGAAAGCTCCTGACAAATTATTGAACAGGGTTCCTTGTAGACCACATCTAATCAGAATATCCTTAGCATCAGGTTTCCAGAAGAGATAAGACGCCTTGAGAAAGACGGACTGTTAATTCTTGCACTCCTAATTTTATAATTATGTGCATTTATATCTAAATGCTTCTGAACCAAACCAAGAGGTTTTTCTATATGAAGACTAGGTTTTAGTCCTTGAGGATGGGTGGTTTATATTTCTAATGTATGTAGAATGAAAGATTCTACATACATTAGAAATATACTGCTTTCCAGCAGTAATTTATATGCATATCCTTTCTTCGTTTTCCCCCTGTTTATAAGTGAATCCTGTAATGTTACCAGAGGTGAAGTGCTGTAGGAGGAAAACTGCATTGCTTCCTTACCTTGTGGTTTCCCCACAGCCGGGCCAGCCCGTTGGGATCCACTATCCGAAATATTTTGGATTCCTTATCTTCCCATCGGATGAAATTTTCGTACCGGCTGTCAGAAAGCAGCTGATAAACGTAATCCCAAAGCAACCTACAGTCTGTGAAGAGAGAAGCAAGAAAATACTTTTTTTTTTTCTTGGGATTAATTCTGGAAACTTTTGGGTGGATGTGTAGTAAAAGGACAGTTGGGATCAGGGCTGAAACAGCTGCTGCAATCTGAAATGCAAATGGCTTGGCTGGTATTGAGTAATGTTTGCAAAATGTACTGGAATATACAGCCTCTTCTGATGCGTCCTAGTCCTTCTGACACTGACTGAGCATCTTTATCGCATTAAAAGCTGTGTGAGATGACCTGCTGACCTTAGTTTCCTGAAGCACGTAAAACTACCACTGTTGGCCCTGATGCTGTTGCTGGCTGTTTTAGTGGAGAAATCAAGAATTTTGCAACCTGCTCTCCTTGCTTGAGACTGCCCCTTTCTGTGCTAACATATGAGTTCTAAAGCATGGGCAATATTACAGCTTTCCTTTGTATACTCCATGTAATACAAAATTGACACCGTCTCCCATTTTAAATTTGATTTTTTTTTTTCAGGTTCCTGAAAAAACCCCCCGAGTATTAAAATTACTTAAATGCTATTGAGTGGGTAAATACTTTCTATTTGGATAATTGAATTGGAATTTCCTCTTGAAAAACACTACTTAGGTCGCTAATTAAAGGTCTAACAGAGATTTAGGTTTGAGTTTAGTGCTTTTCAGTTTCATGGCAGTCTCTTGAGACTGAGGAAGCCAAGAGCTGAGCTGCTCCTACTTCCTGTTTGTGAAGTGTGTGTGCACAGCACAGCATAACTGGGAACTATGAAATATGCCAAGAAAATTGTACAGAGCTGGGGATGTTACTGCTGCCAGGGTTTTTATAGCTCAACTGGCCAGATTCCTAAGATGGCCACAGGGTTGCGTTTTACTTCGAAAAGCAGCACCAACCTCTGAGAGATGGCTTGTTAGAGTTGTTCAAGGGCTGGCAACCAAAGACATCCAGCTTACAAGTGCTAAAATGGATTCTTGTCAGCCTGTATTTCTATTCCTGCCTGTCTGTCTGGAGCTGGCACGTGTTACAATAGGGATGATGTTCAGTATGAAAATATAAAATGCTTTTTGAAAAAGGATATGAATAGCACATTTAATGAGCACACCTGAAATGGTTAGATATATTAACATTATTTATGGTATTTTCCCACTTTCAGTCAAGAGTATCTCTGAAACCTGTACTGTCTCTAAAACCAGTGCCCTTACTACAGACTCTTTCTACCAGTCCTATGAAGAATAAAGCAGTCTATGACATCTGGCAAAAACTGTTCTAGCTGAAACTACCCTGATGGTCATTTCATCCATAACATCTACAAGAGGAAAAATGTGAAAGAGGTAGACTTTTTTAGTTGGAAAAACCTTATTTTCATTAATGTTTTTCACAGAAAAACATTTTCCACAGAAAAATGTCCATTCCCCTTTGAAATTTTTCAAGGTTTTAATTAAAAAAGTAAAACCTGAGGACAAGTTTCCCTGGACTTCCCTGTGGGAGGTCTGTAAAAAGAGCCTGAAAATGAGAGGCTAGCACTTTAATTTCTGTTACCCTCCCTCTCACAGACTCAGAAAACGCAGTTCTTCCATTGCCCTTCTGTCAATATTCTTGGACACAAATACATACACATATTAGAGAAAACCTTTTCTAGACTTCATTTATCAATCAAGAGAAGGGAGATTATATTGCTCTACTGGTTTGTGCCTTTTAATATTGTGTGAGGTTCTCAGGTAAAATGATAGTAAGAGCTAACATAAGCGATTCCTTGACACATGTGCAATTCATTCCAGGACTCTTTCAATGTCAGAAATGTATAGAAAATGTTTTTTTAGTGCAAGAATCCTTGGGCTCAACTGGAGGGATGGTGCTCCCGCAGAGACAAGTCAATGTCAGGCTTTGTCATATTCCTGAATGTCCAACCTGGATCAGATAGCCTCCGATTATAGCACCTTATAGCTAATATTTCCAAGTGCTGCAGAGATATGATTTACACTAAACTTTACTTTCACCTCATTATTTCCAATAGGCAATATTAGTTTTAATCTCTCTCTCTCACAAACACCCCCACCGGTTTCCTTTTCTTCACAAAACCAAGGAAGCACACAAAAAAATCAGCCTAAGATGTCTAGGTGTCAAATAGATTAACAAGAGAGCTTCAGATGCTAAGAAGATATAGGATTCAAGTGCAGATTTGTTTTTTGTTGTTCACTTAATTTTTAGAATGGATTCAGGGCAAGCTTGAATATAAATATACCTCAGATGAGAAAAACTCAGATCTGCATCTTCAGATCTTCACAAGGAAGTCCTAAGTGACCAAGGACTTGGTCCCATATTCTAAACTGACTGAGCTGCTCAGACTTGCAGAGGTATTTAGTAGGCTGGTGGAATTTGCAAAAAACCACAACCACCAAAGTATGTTAGACTGCTGTTTGCTTCAACGAGAAAACTGAAAATCCTTGAAACCTCTGCTTGGTTCCTACAACCACTTAAAAACTCGTTTTCAAACGGTATAGTTGTCTATCAGCAAGTTTAGATATATGACTCAGTTGCAATAATTTAATGAGCATCAGGGCAACTATGGTAACTGTGTCTCAAGCCACTGCAAATAGGAAATAAAAACCATTAACACCAGTAGGAAAGATTCAGCTCCCTGCATTTCTTCTCACCAGAGCTGAGAGTTATGAGCATGCACAGTGTTAGTTATCGTGGACCAGCTGATGCCTTACAGCACACTTTAGTTATGTATGAGCTCTGTTTGCAGAGTACCTAAATCAGCTTGCCTGCTTTCAGGTTTCACATGGGAGACCTTTAGGAATTTGAGCATGGGCACTCTGGGACTTTTTTGTTTGATTTTAACCACAGATGATTTACACCCTAAGTATCTTTCTCCACAGACTGCATGGTAAAAAAGTAAAAAGGTCCTGGAAAGGTCTACTAACTGACAGAGGATCAGCAAATGAAATAATCTACCAATAGGCCAGCAGAAACCATCTTTAATAGGATATTACAGACTACAGGTCAAAGACTACCTGATAACTCTTAGAGACTGTAATGCATTTGGATTATAGTAGAGCCCATTTGAAGTACACTGCAAGACTATGAAATAGGTCAAAACCCAAGAAGAGGCAATGGTAGAAAATGCTTTTAAAAGGAGCTTTTCCACTGAGAAAAGAGGCATTTTCACAAAAGGCTGGTGAAGATGATGGACAATGCTCTCAGGCACATGGTGGGATTCTTGGGGCTGTCCTGTGCAGGGCCAGCAGTTGGACTTTGATGGTCCTTGTGGGTGCCTTCCAACTCAGGATATTCTGTGATTCTGAGATATGGAAAGTTGCATCCTCCAGGAAGGTCAAAATTGTTATGCGAATTTTCAGGAAGGATAGAGAAACAGAGAGGAGAACTTGTATGTGGATGGTTGTTTTGTAAGAGTAAATCACTTGCATGAGGAAAGTCTGGATGGTGTGAATGACTCCATGAGAACCAAATCACTTCCTTGGCTGTCAGAAGGCCTCAAAAAAACTTGCATGAGGGGACTCTCCACAGGGTGTGTGTTGGATAGTAAGGAATGACAAGAAAGCACATGGATGTTTCTGAGGCCAACCAAGTTTAAAATTGTGGGAGATTCAATAGGAGAATTGAGTCAGGGCTGGTACCTAAATTGCATGCTGCAATTTCCTGCCTTTTGGCTACAATAAACTTACAGAGAAAATAATTGTGCCTCTGTAGCATGAGGAAACATCATTTCCCCCTAACACGCCCATACGTTTTTTCTAAAATGAATTCAGATGGTTGAACTTTGTACAGTATGAAGGTAAAGAGATTTAGCTGTGGGTAGAGCTGGGTCTAAGAGGCTTTAAGGTGATGCAGTATCAAACAACCTAGCCAGAGTGGGAAGGTGGCAAATGGCCCAGCAATGTGGCAGGCTCCTAAACACTGGAATTTCCAAGTCCTACCATTTTCTCCGCTGTACAGACTGAACTACATACTTAGCTAGGCATTAGGGCAAACTGTACCTTCAAATGGAGAGGAATGGCTACAACCTTCCTCTTGCAGTTAGTGCTTCTAGAGGGACTTTTATAGTTATGCTTGAGGTAGTGATAAGGTGTAGAGTACTTAGCTGGTTCTCAAAATGTCTGTTATAAACACTGCCCTACATGTGCAAGAGGCAGCAGTTTCACACTCCTGCAAATAACAGCTATGTATGGTAGAGTCCTAAGGTTGGCAGACCTAGAGTAAAGCCTTGGGGGCTGCCTTTCCACTCAGTCTCTTGGCTGCTGCTTGCCTGCCATAGTTGACACTATGCATAAGAAGAACAGGCAGCTACCCAGCTCTAGAAAGGGTGGGGAAGACGAGATAGAGCAGTTGGGGTTTACAAAATATAAAGAAATCTCTCTCATAAACAGCAAATTTTACAGTTTAAATGCTGGCTTCAAACTCCACTCACAGCAGCACACTTGCCTATTTGCTGTAGTTTTAACCCCTCCTTTCACATAGCAGAAGTGCCCAAACCTCAGCCACTCTTCCTTGGCATGGTAAAATTCAAAATTCTCTTTTCTGGTGAAAAGCTCTGTTTACTTACAGCACAGCTTTGGTAATGCTACATAAAAGGGGAGACTATAAATATTGTCATTAAGAATCCCTTGTGACACTCAAATAGGCACTGTGAGTCTGTATTACAGATTCTTCATTTCGCATATTGTTTAAGACTACAGGCACAGTCTTCTGAATATACACCTAAAGAACACTGGCATGTAAATACTTCCTAATGGCTATATGATAAAATATCCCTTAGAATTGAAATACCATCTCAAAATTATCTGTAAATTAAATATTATGGATCTTAGGTTCCTAGTATTTTGACATTTGTCCAGCCATTATGAATGACTTCTCTAGTATCATTTGGCCAAGGTCATCTTCACGTCACGGTAGTGAGAGGTCTTACATCTTTCCTCCCTAGGACTAAATAATGCTGGTAACAGTATAGGCATATACTAAAGACCTCTTTTGTTCAGAATATAACATTCCCATGCAATATTTCTTAAAATACACACTGTATCTGAGACGTCTGTTGTTTAAAAGAGGCCTATGGCGCAGAGCTGGCCCTCTTCATGTATCAACTACCAAAATCCTCTCGTAACCACAGAAATGTTTTGCAAGACCCACTCACATCTTGCACTGAAGATCATTACATAAAATGCATTTTATCTGGCTGCTGAATGACTTGGAACCCAAAGTGGCTTCACAGAGAAAGAGATGCCAAAGTAACATTGTCATATTCCCTTTGACATCAGCTGAGGCCTTACCCCTTGCTGAGTAGGTCAGCCTAAAATTTCTCCAGCATGATACCATTTGACTTAAATGGTTCCGTGATTTCTACCAGTTCTCCCCAGCTCTCTAACCCTAACCCTTTATTTTACAAGGTGGTTTGTGCTTCAGCTGCTTTTCTTTAGAGTGATGCAAACAACGGCTGTTCACAACTGAAAGTAATGAACAGGATTTCTCTAGAAGTTCTCTAGTACTCTGGTTTCTGTAAGCACACCTGAAGCATGTGTGAAGCTCAAATGGTGACGCTCACGGTATCAAAATGATGAACTGATAAAATTCAGCTGGTGCAAGAAGAAGGTCCTGATGTCCCTTCCATTTTATCCTCCATTCTTGCTGCTGTTTACCTCGTGCTAGCTCTATTGTTAAGATTTCTCTCTGAGCTGTCTTAAATCACTTCAACAGAAGAAAACAAACCCCGCAAAAAACATCAGACATTTTTCTGTTATTTCTGCAGGCAGGAAGATCTGATGAATTCTAATGCCAGGACAAAGAAGGTGGCAAGACTTCACTGGCAGAGCAGGCAAGGGTGGGCAGAAAAGAGGCAGAGGCACAGGAGGTCCCACTGACCTTCAGCCTGTCTGTGACCATCCCCCTTGCTGGAGAAGGTAAGTAAGTCTTTGAGAAGACAACACTACTTTGGAGCATCTGGATTTGTTTAAATTGTAGCTAGAACCAAGAAAACACAAAGGTTATTGGCTGTTGTATGGAAAATAAAAAAGACTGGGAGAGAACTCCTAAGTCCTGGAGTGGTTTACGCTTGGCGTGGAGATGAGCTGTAACTGCACTTTCACCACATCGTTAACTGTGCAATAGGCACAGCTCTCTCACAAGTCAAATGAATCTTCTGGCTACCTAACTGGTACATGTAGTTCATCAGACTGGCTGATACTGTAATGTCTTTCAGGAGCACAATGACAACTACTCAGTTAACTCGCTTTCATCACGCAAATGGAGAGGGAGGAAAAATAAAGCTGTTGCAAAGGAGAGGAAAGACATATGGATAGGCCTTATCAAATCAGCTCCTGTATTCTTGCTGAAAACCTCTTCCATGGCAAAAAAACCAACTGGGAAACAGAAAGCACACTGAGAAAGAAAGACAAGTTGAGTAACACACTTGGTGCAGGTAGCTTGCCTTGCAAGCTGCAGTTTGAGATGCAGATTGAGCTCTGGGTGGGAGCCCAGAGAGACCAAGAGGTGGTGAACTGCCAACCCTCTGCGTAACAAAGGGCATGAAGATGGGTGGTACCAGTGAGCTGGATGGACACTGAGAGACACAGCCAGAGCCAAAGACTCCAGAGGAGGTGTGAGACTTGCCTGGGGGTAGACTGTGAGGTTCTTTTGTTGGGGATCCTCCTTGGAGGCACAGAATAAATGTTGTTGCACAGAATAAATGGCTTTATGGAACTAGACATCTACTATGGGAAAACTAGGGTAAAACCAGTAAGGAAACCAGGTCTGACTGTGTGAGTGGGGTGTGTGGGAGCCACGCAGGGACCCATCAGTCACTGGAGCCACCCGCGGTGAAGGGACTTCGGTCCCACCAGTGAAAGTCTCCCACCCTGGGAGTGTGACTGCCAGAGAGTTTGGGAATGGTCAGACTGGGGAGACTTCTTTAACAGACAAGCTACAGTAGAATTACTCCTGTGTTGAAACACAATCCAGCCTCAGTATCTATCCATGGCATATTTATTTTAGCAGACAAAACTAGAAGAAAAAAGTAGCCAAGTCTCATGATTAAGGGGTCAAATGGCTCTGAGGACTGGGGGAGCACTGATGCTGAGATAGAGCAGTCCTGCTCATCATTGTTTGTTAATCCATGTTCAGGTTACTGCAGGAAAATAGTTTTCTTTCCATGAATGTTGCTGCTGGAAGCAGGATGTTAAGCTGGTGCAGTAAAGCCAAGTTTTTTTGTGGAGAAACCTCTTGACAGACCACTGTTTGTTCAACTCTACATTCAAGCTGGGGCTGAGGATAGAGGTTGCCAGATCACAATACAACAGTTGTATGTTGCTTCTGTTTTACAAGAAAAATACTGAGTGGGAGATCAGGCATAAGGAGAGCAGAAACCTGAGATAGTCGTGCTGCTAACAGTTGTGCTGTGTGGTTGTAAAAATAACACAGCAAGATGAGGCCAAGCTCTGTCTTTGGCAGTAAAAACATATACAGGAAAGGAGGATCCAAAAGCTTCATATCCCTCATGTGGTCATAGAAAAGAGCACTCAAATCACAAAGAATATGTAATAGATGGGGGACAGACCGTCTGATAGATGAAGACTATGAAAGCTACAGTCTGTTGTACTAAGAAAGTCTTTTTTCTTCCTGTCCTGTTCTGCTTCATCCCCCCATCCCCACCAAACAGTGACATTTTGAGTATTATTTCAAGGGCCATTCTTTTCCTGCTCTACCACAGTGGGAGAAAAGACCCTTGCTAAAGAAACCCGCCTCTGATTCTCTTGTGGCTTTTCCTCACGTTTTTTGCTCATGAAGGGTAATGACCAGAGAAAGGGAAATTCAACTTCTGCCTGCTCACATGCACATTTTACAAACACCTCACAACCTCTTTGACATCAGAACACTTTAGTGATGGGAATTTAAGAATTAAGAATAAAGCTTTACCCTCGGAACTGTACTTCAGAGAAGCTGGCAAAAGCAGGAGCAACTTAACTGCAGCAAAGGCATTACCAACAAGAACAATAATTTTTAACGCCACAACGTGAGAATCTCTGCTGTATTCTGACAGTTCAGCCTTGGGTTTAGACTGCTGTTTTTGGTTTTGTTTTTTTTTTCTTCCAGCCTGTGCTAGACTACTACACATGAACCTCACTTTTGTGTTCCATCAGAAAGCCCTGAGTACTCTGAGAGGTGTGAGCATGGCTGGAGGATGTGGCTCCTGGTGTGCTCCCAGAAGTCCCTCCTGAAGGGATGTCGTAAGTTGTAAACCTGCAATTTCTCATAGGTCCCTTGGAGAAAATTGAAATGTGACCTCCCCTTCTTGGGATTAAATCTCCCCATTGAGACGCAGCCAAACTCTCCCTTCCTTTCCCTCAATGGAGATGGAAAACAGTAGTCTAACCAGTTTAACGGTGTGCATTTGAATTAATGTAAACTGACAGAAACCTATGTATGCCACTTCTAACTGACTAGTATTAAAGACAGACTTATATAGGCCTGTCTCTGAAGATAGTGTAGTATCAATACTGTAAACATGATAGTGCATTTTCCTCGCTTAACTAAAAGGATTCGAAGTGATTCAAGTTTGCTTTGTAGAAGAAAATCTGAATTATCAACACAACTCTAGCCTGAAGAAAGCATGCAATATACAGGGAAAATAAGGGACTTCTTTTCATTAAAGGGCAAGTTTCTTAAAAAAAAGTGTGTAACATCCTGCTGATCCCAAGGGATGCTTAGGATACTCTGAACCCACTTATATGTCTAGCTGTCATATGTAAATGCTGCAGTTCAGTAATGAGAAGAATGGAATGAAATCTAAATGACCAAGTTTTCCTCTGGCTTGGTCAGTCCTGGCATCTGAGTGTACCCAAACAAGCCCTGACTGCAAATTTCTGCTTCTGTAACTGTGCAGTAAGAGTATAGGCAGCTGTGAAGCAAGACACTTCCCAGAAAATCTACAACCACCTATCCAAGCTATTGCCATTCAGCTATTGTTTCAGCTTGAGTGTCATTAGTTAAACTGGCACAGAAGGCACACTTTCATGCTGAAATTAATTGTTAATGCTACGTTATAATATATAATGTTAAAATGAAAACTTCTCCTATGAATATGAACTCTAAGAACTTTGACTCTCACTCATACTTCAGTGTCTATAGTAGTCTGTTTTCCACAAGGACCTCAAAATAGACATGGCATATAGTGGAAATGTAGACGTGTACATGACTGCAAGGGCAAGTGATTAAACAAGGCCAGTGACATTATCATTGTCATATCCAAATGGGAGTGACAGGGCAGCACTACACCAAGATTTTCAGGTTCTTCAAAGGCTCTGATCTGTCTGTATGAGTTGCTGCCCTACAGAAAGGAAGCTCAGCTGCCTGGAAAGCAGGCACTGAACCCTCACCACTAACAACTCAGTATGCTGAAGTGAACTACTGTTTTGGTTTTCTGTAGTTTGCCAGTCTGTAACTTGTAACTATTCAGCTGCTGCGACTGTCTTGTAAAAGCTGTCCCCAAAGTCTGTGCTTTACAAAAGCCCACCAGTCACAACTATGCTGTCAAATCCTGCTGGCATCATAAATCATGACAGTGATGAGGACAACATTGGCAGTCTCAGGTGTGTATACAGGTAGGCAATGTTATGTGCTGTCCTAAAAAACAGCTGTGTGTTTGATACACCACAGGATGTTGTTTGCCCTCCTGGCTGTCAGGGCACACTGGTGACTCATGCTGAGCCTGATGTTGACCAGCACACCCAGATCCCTCTCTGCAGGGCTGCTCTCCAGTTATTTCTCTCCTCATTTATATCTGTGCTTGGCAATAACTCCACCCCAGGTCCAGAATCTACCAGTTGGACTTGTTATATTTCATCCCATCAATCCCAATGCTCCAATCTATAGAGACCCCTCTGCAAGGCATCTTGTCCCTCAAAAGAGTCAACAGCATCTCCCAGCTTGGTATCATCTGTAAACTTGTTGAAGTTGCATTCAACTTCTGCATTCAGATCGCTGATAAATACATTGAACAGGCCTTGCCCTAGAATTGAGCCCTGAGGAACACCACTGATGATTGGTTGCCAGATAGATGTAGCCCTGTTCATTACAACCCTTTGAGCTCTGCCCTTCAGCCAATTATTCACACAGTGCACTGTGAATCCACTCACCCCACAGCCATGCAACTTGTCCATAAGGATGTTGTGAGGGACAGTAGCAAAAGCCTTACTAAAATCCAGAACAACTATATCCACCACCTTCCCTTCATTCACTAGATGGGTGACCTTATCATACAAAGACATCAAATTAATTAAACAGGACTTACCCTTTGTAGACCTGTGCTGACTGTGCCCAATGACTGCATTATTCTTTAAATGCCTTTCAACAGTACCCAGTATAATCTTTTCCGTAATTTTTTCCAGCCCTTCTCTGAAGGCTAATGGTACCAGTTACAAAACTTGTAACTTTAAAGTTGTGCTTAGGTTTTTACCCTCTTTACATAGGCATAACTGTTCTTTGCTTCCTTTTCACCCTCCCTCCCCACCATCCAGCATACGCTATCGCATAGTTAACTGTGCCTGTACAGCTATTTTGCACAGAAAGAAAAATAAACTAGTGTGGTGTAACACATTATAAATAATAAAGTGCATTTGCACAAAGGATTTTGCTGGTACTATGAGTTAAAAAAACCAAAAGATCATCCTTACAACTTGACACAGTTGTAAATGCTACATTGACACATCTGGAGCAAATGCAGGCACTGGGGCTCTGGTCATGGTAGCCAAGTTGAAGAGACACTGCTGAGGTGCTGTGATATAAAGTCTGGTGTCTTTTGATATTTAAGCTCTAAATGTCTACTGTTACAACTCTGCCTTTAGATTTTTCCCCCACCAAATGCAGTGCAGAATCAAAAGCAATAGGCAGGGTCAGGCTCTGCAGAGGAATAGCAATACTCATCCTTCTAAGTTGCTTGTATGAATGGGATAGGTCTGCTTCAGACACACACAGAGTGAACCCAGACCTTAAAGCATTTTACTGGGTCCTGATTCCAACAGGACAAGTAGTCCTTGGGGGGAGTCCAGCTGAACCTGCCAGTGCTCTAGAACAGCACTCTGCCTTTACACCTACGCAGTCATTTTGTTAGTATCTGTACTGGGCAGTGCTTGAGTAAAGGAGTTGTTATATTTCTATCCCAAAGTTTCAGCACCAGCGTCTGCTGTGGATTAGTGAACAAGCATTTCAGCCCCAGAGAGCTAGTACAGAAGTTCTGAAAGATGAGCTAAAGAAATTAATCTTTTGGCATTTTTGCCTGGCTGACACTCGTTTCTCTCCTTAAAGAGAGAAAAGGTCACTGGGAGCTGAAAATCCCAGGAACCTGCTCGGTAATGTATTTCCCCTCACAAGAAACATCCAGAACTGTATTAGTTTTAAGTCACTGAATCAAAAGTAACTACCAGTATGTCTTTAGATTAATTTGGATGTTTCTAAGACAATCTCTATATGATAAAGGTTAGTATGAAACTAACCTGGTTGTAGTTGGATAATCCTGTTAACAGCCTCTTGCAGGGATTCCTGTGTCTTCTTTTAAGCCACTAACAGGTTTCTGGTGAGATCTAATATGTCAGTTCCCATTTTCCTGCATACTTACAAGCTGAGGTGGACATGGATATGTATTAAAATAAATGAAGTTTTGTGGTGAAAATCTGCCCTGGCTAAAGTCAACAGCAGTGCTCCCAAGGAAGGATGGGGGAACAGAACTTCAGGATGGCTGCAGAAAGCATTTCTGGTAGCTTTGGTTCCACCGGGACTGCAAAGACTGCCTCAGCCATGATGCACTATGAATGCCTGCAAATGCAATAACTCCCACCTCTCCTTGAACCTTGGGAAAGTACCTTTCACAAGATATCAAAGTCCTAAAATGTTTGTTAAGAAAACCTTCACAGTCAGAGGTTTGTGGGGCGTAGAATTTCCAGTCTGCAGAAGGGCTAATTTCAGGTGCCCCTTCTTGACTGAAACTGCCACCATGTTAAAAAAAAAAAAAAGAAACAGAAAAAAAAAAGAAAAAAAGATATCTCTTTTTCCCCCCTCACAGAGAGAAATCCCTGGAGATTGTTTGGGGAGAACCAAGATTGACTAATTAAAAAAATTCAGAGTTAAAAGTAAGCCATATACTGCCTGCTTGCTGGAGTCCAAGTTAGGAACTGACTACCAGCACTGTTGCTGCTTTGAATTAGCAGTTCCAGTGGGGAAAACTGTCCATTACACTGCTCTGCAAAACTTGACTTCTGAGCTATTTTTAATATTTTAATATTTTTACATGCTGTTAACTAGATGACTGCTGATGCTTGAGTTACTTAGTTTACCCCTTGCTGGTAACTAGATGACTGCTGATGCTTGAGTTACTTAGTTTACCCCTTGCCTGATGTATTTACAGGGGATGCAAATCTGCCTTTTGATCATCCCAACACAATGACCTCTAGTTCTGACAAAGTTACAGAAAGACTTGTGCATATTGTGTTCAGAAGATAGCTAAACATAATTTTCAAAATCAACTCTAGCCAATGATGAGTAATATAAAGATACTTTATGCCTCTGGCTTTGCTAGAAAAGTGTTAAATGGCTTTAGAAAATAAGATAAGATCTTCAACTTGAAATTCTTTGCTGTAAAAGGGAAAGTCCTTTATCACAGAAATTAATATTTTGAAAAATGATATTACATAAAAAAGTAGGAAAGATCAGTTAGCCAGTGAGTTTCGTTTGACAGAAAGTCCTGAGCTCTACTGACTGATGAAAAATAGATTCATGCTGATATAAAAAAAGAAATTAAATAACTTTCTGGCAAGAGCTCTAAATTGAAGGCTGTGAGATGGGTGGAAAGCAGGTAGACAGGTATGTACTTTCTTTCTAGGAGGCCTAAGTATATTCTGCCATTGAATTCAACAGCTCTGATGAAGTTGAAAGGCATGAAACATGGGCCATCTAAATGTTTGGTAGTAATCCGGTTTTTTGTCACCTTTAAATTGGCTGTGACCTCTTCAGAGGGTGTATCTACAGTTCAGGGGCCATTACAATCCAACCAGAATAGCATTGCCTTGTGCCTGTGCAGCAGGTGAGGCTTGTTGGCATTTACAATTAAAGGACATAGGGCACTGATGGAAGTACACTGGCGAATTCATCAGTAGAAATCACATAAATCTAACCATGAGCCATGTACTTCCCCAATCCCTGACCATAAAGCACAGCCTTCATCTGAACTGAATGCCTGAATATGCTTCAGGTCTTTCTGGCATGAAATACTTCACCAACTATTTAAGAGATACCACCCATGCTGGTGGGTCTACGCAAAGCCGTGGGACTGCAAGTGAAAGCACCTAAGCCTGCAAATATAACATTTTAAGTACATACTACTACATACTTGTCAAGCAACTGTGTTAGGCCCAAATATCCATGGGCTTGGGCTCTGTTGCCCTGAGAACAACATAGGAATGGAAAGGACATGGAAGTACTAGTTACAGGGCTGGTGTCACTGGACCCAGTGCACAAACTGCAGAAACCAAAGATGCCCAATTATGTAAGAAAAAAATTAAAAAATTATCCCATCACCCGCTCCCCATATTTTTTCTTCATGTCATTCAGACAAGGCTTTATTCTTACAGAATGTTTCCTTCTGAAAAATAAAAATTAACAACCCCCTTGATCTTCCAGTAATACTTTCTGGGAAAGAAATCTCCATCGATGCAACCAGCAGAGTATTTTCTCTGCCACAACATTATTTCTTAACTTGCTGAGAACAGTGTGGGTAATAAAAATCAAAAGGAGGGAACCAAGTGTCAGCCAGGCAAAAATGCCAAAAGACTAATTTCTTTAACTCATCTTTCTATTATTTGAAAGGATCATGGTCCTTGTTATGCTTGATGTTGACTAGATGGTAAGATATGTATCTTTGGAATTTAAAGTGGTAAGTCTTAAGAAAATAGAAAATCTTCCTCATTAAAGCTGAGGCAGCACCACATCTGTAACAAATTTAAGGCATGTAAGGACAAAAAAGAACAAGGTGTTTTAAAATGTACCTCTGTGGACATGTGTAATACCCCACAGGAACTGGGTATCACGTTAGGTTACTGCTAACATAAATACATGGAATGTTTTTGGGTGTGGTGTGTATTTACAAATTTTTCTCAAAAGAAATTGATTACTGGGCATCCAGCATATTTCTGAAGTGGCTGGATTCCCCTTGGCCCTCTCCCTATCTATTTATAGTTCCCTTATGAGTACAAGAAGCATCTTCTGTAACCTCAGCTTCCTGAGTCAGTCTATTGTGATGTCAGTTATTTACGATAACAAAATTGAGACAGTGCCTGTGGCTTGCATGGGACAAAGACAACCTTGTTTCTGTAAAAAGGGACAATCCTAGTGTGAGAAGCACAGGAAAGGCTATGAAGCAGGACTCCTAGGTGGTATTTCATTAATCCTGCCAGCTCCATAATGGGCTGGACATTGCACTGACAGAGGTTTTTTTCCTTTCCATGGGATTGGACACTAATGTGAATGCAGCTTTTGGAAAACTACTTCTCTGCAGGACAAGGCTTTGGAGATAGGTATCTTGTGAAACAAATGGATTGCTAGTGGGTAGAGAGGCAGTGAGTGTCAGGATGCAAATGATTCAATACCAATTACATGTTCTGTGGTCACAGGCAAGTCATTCTGCACCTCTGCTGACCTGTCATGAAACTGGTTTATTAATATTTAACTGTCTAAGCCACAGATGTAGTGAAATTTGCAGAATGCCAGTAAACTCTTGAGGTCACAGAGTAGCAAAAGAAAACGAGAAGCATGGTTAGTTATGAATGAAGAGCATCAACTTTGGTGCAGCCTCGAGAATGTCACTTACCTGCTATTCTTCCAATTGGCATTGCATGGTCCTCAGGAGGGGATACAGACACCATGATGTGGTTCATATAAGCTAACTCTTCTCGGTGGGACAGGTTGATTGGTTTTACTTCCCTGTGCAGCCCATCCTCAGACAACCTTGGTGGTTTGAAATCGGAGTGCCTGGGGTTCAATATCAAAGGATGCATGATAGGGCTGGGCATCAGCTGGATGACCCTGGTGTTCTCCTGGCGAGGGCTGGAGGGCTTCTGGAGCACCTCAGAAGGAGGCGGGCAGTGGTTGTTTTCTACTGGGGACACTGAGAGAGGATAAGGCTCTTCCTGGTTGTTCTCATGCTGATGCCTTGTTCCCGGCACCCTGTCGGCTGGGGAGAGGCGACGGATAGTGTTGTCCATAGGGGACTTGAGCGGTCGCTGATCGGGATCTGGCGATGGACGGTGGTTGTTACTGATGGGCGATCTAGAACGATGCAACAGTTCAATGGTTGGGGGGTTGTGGTGGACTGTTTCTGCGGATGGTCTTGAAGGTCTCTGGACAAAGCTATCTGTGGAGAAAAAAAAGGTCCCAAAAATACAGATTGTCTACACTGTGATCAAGGTGTAGGAACTAACTCTCCAACTCCTAGCCAGGCTTACTGGGTACTGCTGTCAGCTTGGAAATGTTGACCTACAGATGCCCAGAAAAACATCATGTAAATGCAGGTAGTTACTACTACACATAATGAAATCAGTACTGTGAAACAATCTCCTTCCACCACCATGTATCAATAGTTCCTGGAGAAATATGTTAAGAGAAATCCCATTATGACCAGTACATATGTGAAGAGTAAAATCTGATTTAGTTGTACTAACTCTGTTTCTGTGCAAATGCTTTGAAACTTATCTCCTGCCATTCATGTCTCTATGTGTGGTTCCTGTTACTGTACCACAATGACAACAGTAAGGTAGAAGGCAAAGACAAAAAGGGAAAATGTCTGCAGGAAAATATTGGGCTGTAAGTTCTAGATGGTAGAGGGCTCAGGTCAAGGTAGAGAATAACTCAGTCTGAAATACAGACTGGGTTATTTAAAAAAAAATCACTGGTAGGAAGCTCTTTGTGAAACACTAGCTAAATTTTATCCCTGCCTTCATTTTAAGAGCATGTAACATCTACATAAGGATATTTTCATCTTCTTTTGTTTAGTCTATGCTGTCTACTGATGGGTTGTCCCATATAAGCACTTACATGTCTTCATAGCAGGAGGACTTCTAGCATCATGTTTGCATAAGCATACTTGCCCAGCTATGATGCTTAACAGTAGGGGGGAGATAAACCACAGCTCTAGGTCAGTGTCTTTACGTACTAACAATCCTCTCACAAAATTAAAATGTTTGCCAGTGCAAACTTTCAGGTTAAGGCCATCAGTTTTGACTTGGGAAATTACCGACAAAGAGGAAAATACCACTGGAGCACAGTGACTAACAGGTCTTTATCCGAAAAACAAAGATCAAATTTCAGTGCTGTTTGTTGAAAGCCTTGGATGATGACAGAAAAATACGTGAGTACGTGTCAAAAGCTCAAACGAGCAGCTGCTTATTTGTGGCTGCTGGTTTGTTCACTCCATTTTCTCTGATCCTTTAAGGATTCTTCTGCTCTCCTGTCAAGGCAGTGATACTTGCTGAAGACCCCATACTGCCCACAGTGAAGACCCCAGGGCTCCTACTGCCCTGGAACCCAGGCAAGCATTGGGAAAGGGAAAGGTGTGAACAGGAAAAGCTCAAGTCCTGAGAAAATGTAGTGCAACGCAGTGACATAGCACCAACCCTTTTCCCTACTCAACAGTCTGTTCATGCTAAAGTCTACAGGAAAACCTGAAATTTTAGGCAGAACCTACATTGCTCCAGAACACTTACTGCACACACCTGTGGTCCCAGACAAGAAAAATCCGTTCGTAGAGCTATTTAAGAGATTCATAATGAAACAGCTGGAGGACATGAAACTTCAGAACTATATACTGTTGTTTAAACGCAGTTTTAAATACAATCTGGCCGGATAATGTGGAATAGCCCAAATGAAAGAAGATCAAAGAGGAATTAACTTACAACTGTACCTACTTCTGTGACTGTCTTTTCTTAAAGTCTCCTTTCTTTGCCACAACAGAAAGAAAATCAACCCCCAAATTTTATTCAGCATCCTATCTTCTACAGACCATCCACCCTCATCATGGTATATTCAAATGCCCTGTGCTCATTCTTGGCATGTAAATATAGACCAGAATATTGTATTGTTTGTCCTACTTATTTAAAGTGCCTTGGCAGAGGGGAACAGCTATCTTTAAAGCAGAAAGGGATGCCTTGATGTGCTTTCCATCAAGCTCTCTGCAAACGTTAGTTGGCTCTGACAAGCTCCAAAGAGAAATGGACCTTTCTGTCTGCTTCCAAACCATGGTGATACTGAACCTGGACAGAGTGGAGAGAAGGCAGAGACTGAGGAACTCTTTAAAAAGCAGTAAGAGGAAAAACCACAAATGGGTACACACTAGAGGTTCACTTTCCACCAAGATCTTTCTCTTTAAATACTTAACAAAAGAATCACCTCATGGCCAAAGATGCTGTTTGCCATAAAACAATTCCAATTCAGCTCCAAGCAGTTCCACTGCCACAAATGACCCTGAGCAGAATAAAATCCTCATCATTCATTTCTTGGCACATCTGATGACTAGTTTGAGCACACATGGTATATCATTTCATGGAGCACTAGATTCACTCATCGGTCTGGCTCTTCATTCAGAATGATCAACACTCTTTTCTTGAAGAGAAAGCTGTGAAAGGAAATTCACCTCCTAGGAAATTTGCTGACCTATCTGATCCATATAGGGATAGGTGGGGCTGCACATAAATTGGGGAAGGAGCAATTGCTGGCATGACAATCCCAAAGACTGGCACTCTTTGCTTACCCACAAAAGTGCAGGGAATGAGTGTAACCTTCCTGTATGGTATCTCATCAAATGACTCAGAGCTCCCTCAGAAAGACCAATGGAGATGTAGGTAATTCACTTTCCACTAGTCATCCCTCTACAGGGACAGAGCATTCCAAGGCAATGCTAATGCATCTTGGAGATATTCTGAACTGCAATTAATTTCAAACAGCCAAACCCCCTTTGTTTGAGCCTAGCAAAAAGCCACTATATGTAAATGAAAGCATTTAGAAGCAGGATCATAAGTATAATCTATTAGAAAATAGGCAAAAGACCCAGAAAATTGAAAAAGATCACTGGAGTAAGGAGGGATTCTAAAAAAAAATACCTCACCTATGAAGTTTAACCACTCAATATTGTGCCAAGGTAACACCTGTCCCCTCTGTCACAGTTGTGAGTTGGCCAGGGTTAAGTTCTGCTCCTCACAGTCATTCTCCTTTTTTTACTAAGTTGCAATTTGCTGAGGGAAAATGAAAACTTAATTGTGCTAGTTTTTCCCAAGTGACTCTGTGAAATAGGAAGAAGTAATGTTAAAATACATAAATAAATAAATTCACCTGCCTATAAATTCTTGGCATAGAGATTTTTTGATTGCTCAGTCTTGTGACAGCAAAGTGTAGTTTCTTTTGCTTGTTTTGAAGTTCCTCTCACAGCAAACCAAGAACTAATTTTTGTCATTATAAAGAGAAGTTTTAAGTAATAGCACAGTTTTCTAAGCAAAAACACTGGTACTATCAGTAGCCAGAGTGTTGTAAGGAAGAAATCAAAGTTTTTTCTTAATCACTACATTATAAAGGACTTATGTTTTAAGTGATACACTTGAAAGGTTGACTCATCATCCCTGTGAAATCCTCTCTAGTGAAAGCTGCTCCATATGTTTAAGGTGGGAGTGTCTGAAAGAGCAGCTAGTTTGAAATTTAGAATGGGAACACACATGGGTGAAGGCCAAGCTTCAGGAAAAGACTGAGATTTTACTAATAGTCTCTGGAAAGTGACTGAATACACTAGACAACTCTCTTGCACAACTCTGCTAATTGAACCTCATCCTGACCTGTAGCACCTTCACCTAAGCTGAAATAATTTACACAGTTGTGTAGAAAGACTTTGGAGTGTCCTTATTCCACCTGCTGTTGTCCCGCTCTTGGCTTAATTTTAGAGTTTTGCTGGTGCCATTTGATTCTGGCAGGGTCAGACTGGCTATAGGCAATTTATACAGGTCTGACAGTACCCCTGAATCCTCTCTTGCAATCCCATGTTGAATCTTCAAATAGGTGCATATCAAATAGCATTAGTACATCTTTTATCCAGTTAGCACAGACTAGGGTGACATCCTAACTCACTTATGTTCTCTTCTGTTTACTTACAAAAGGAGTAACACCACTTTTTCCTAGATTTTTTTAAATTGAAAAAGTGAATTCTGCCTGATGCTTCGAAAAGGCCTTTGAAGAGGCCTAGGCTTTATATTTTTCTGTTATATACCCAAGAAACCCAAGAAGTACTTTAGTGTGTGTATTTTTAAAGAAAATAAAACTTCAATTTTCTATTGAAAGCAGCAGACTTACAATTTGATCTGTACGAATAACAAGTAGAAGAAGCCCAAGTATGAAATTCCACAAACTTACCTATTCTTTCTTCATCACCTCTGAGAGTCATGGTGTGTGTGGATACTACTAGACCTAAGCAAGTAATTCTGATAGTAAAAATGAGAGAAAACCTGCAGAAACCCCCTTCTCTCAATATGAGTTGCTCAACCAGCCCAAAAGCTGAGCAGCATGATGGGCTCAGTTCTAGGAACTCTGGCACGATGTTCAGATTGTCAGCCGAAGTGACTTTGAGTTAGATATTCCTCTCTGAGGCTGCCTTCTTCCTTGGTCTGCAAACAATTGCATTTACCTGCATCTCCGGGATACTAAAAGTCCATGAAGCAACTCTGTCTACCTAATTGGGTGCGAGGAAAAACGAATCAATGGGATCAATAAAACTTTCTGCTTTTTAATCTGTATCTGGCATAGCTTTTAAAGAGGCTTTGGAAAGAGAACAAAATAATAGAAGACAAATGGAGAATGTCTAGTTCACTCACTAGACCATTTGGTTGTTCTAAAGCTATGGACACAAAGGGAGGAGAGTAGCTTTATTTAAGTAACACTGAAGCAAGAAATTTGCATAATTCCTCACAGCCTTACTCTACTCGCCTCTCTAATAGCAGCTCCCGTAAGAATGAGACAGAGTTACCTTCATCATGATTCTGGTGTAATATGACCTCTGGTTGAGCATGGATAGAGTTCCCAGGGTGGAAGAAAGGTGTGAAGAGCATACGAGCTTTCCTTTGCTTCAGGATATGCTGAAGCAGTTCATATAAAACATCACCTGAAAGATAAACAGCAGGAAAAAGGAAACAAAAATGTACATGACTGATGAGAAGACTCATTTAGCCATCTGATGCATGAAGTCATGCCTCTTGGGTGCTATTTTCAGACCTAAAAATGCTTGCAGTAAAATCCTACATTTCACTGCTTTGCAACGTTCTTCTCTGAAAGGAAAAAAAGGTACATCACACCTCTGTGTGTGACTGTGGCAAAACAGGAGAAAAACATTCCCTGGCATCGTAACTGTTTTGTCTTTCCTCAATGAAACAGACCACCACAATATCTAGGAGACCAATGCACTAACTGCTTATTTTGTGACTTTTATAAACCACATCGTGTGTTGATGCTCTTCTTCCAACAACATCTACATAAAACACATAGGTACTTACACATTTTGTCTGGTGTAACTGGTTGAACATTTCAAAGTGAAAATGTACATCACAGGGTAGGAAGTCTCTTGACTTTTAATTCTGCTTGCTCTCTTCTGTTTGTCACTGCTCATATTACAGAGGAACAGGTTGCAGCAATAACATATTAACTGAAAAGGAACTTGGGTTTCACTTAAGAAAACAGATTTTCTGGGAAAGTTATCTCAAGCATGTGGGGATTTTTTTAGCAGTTGTTTCTACAAGATTGTAAGCTGCGCATCATTTGTTCCTTGTCTCTATAAACTGCCAATATTCTATTTGTGGACAAGTTTAGTTGCTTGGTGTGAAACAGTTAAAGCCATACTGCTTTCCATAGTTCGGCTTCCTTTATTTTTAACATCTTGGCTGCTTTTAGTGTCTCAGCAGTGACTTTAGGGCATTTTTAAAAGGTGATTGCAATACCTGAAAATTCAATTAAAAACAAAGCCTCAAGAACCCAGTTACATGGCAGTCTAAAAAGTGATTTTACCACATACTTTCCATAATTGAATACAATAGTGGCATAATCATAACTAGCGCTGTAACAGTCCAAGCAATAAGATAGCAAATTTGTACCTCTTTTGATTTGGCCTGACAGACTAGTGAAAATGTCCATAAAGTTGTCTGTCTTTCTTTTAGCTAACAAAACAGTTACACTTCTGCATCACCCAGGTGTAGTAATGCTAGCTAAGATGGTGAAAAGCATTTTTCATTCTCTCCCTCCTCTGCTGTCCCCCTTCCCTGGCCAGCCTGAACAGAACATCTGTGGGGCTGTGAGCCCATTTTATTGCTTGGACTGTGTGCAGTGGATGAGGTTCTCTTGGTTTAACCATGAGTGGAAACAATACAACTTTCATTTAGCTTCAGTCCTGGAAAACTTAATGCCTCTATGGCAAACATTATTTCACAGTTCTTAAATTTCATAGACAGTTAATTTCTGGCAAATACTGAGGTAATGTCCTACCTACAGTCATCTAAATTTTTAAGGACTTACTCAGATATCCTCTACAAGGTTTATTATCAAGGTTTATTATGGGGAACACACGGAGAGAAGAAAGAGAGAAAATGCAAGGGAGGAGGCCTTTAGTTTGGTTATTTCATTCTAAATTTAGGTAAAAACTGCTTAACCTTCTGCATAAAGTAAGACTTTCCAAGTCAGAGGCTTTTCCCTGGGAACACTTTATTTCTAGCCTACAAACATTTTCAATCCTGCTTATTTCAAGTGCCCTCACAACACAAAAAGGGGAATATACCTTCATAACTTCCACGTAGGAAAGTATAGTAAGGGGAGTTGCACACAATATACATAAAGGTGTCCCTTGCAGTCCTCACCCACATCCCTGCATTCAACACTCCTTTTGCTTTAAGCAGGGCTAATTTTTTAGAAAAATGATTCCAAGTGGAGTACCAGAATTAAAAAAAAAAAAAAAGACATTTCTTGGCATCAGTTCTCACTGACAACAGGCGCTAATGTTTGGCCTCTTCTTCCATACAAAATAAGCACATGCTTAAAAAACTTCATATACACTACATATAAGCAACAATTTGTGAGGCAGATTCTGCAGGAGGATGGCTGGGGAGAGTCACCAAGCAGGCTGGTGCAGAATTACTGCCACAGCTTAATTATCAGCTGGATCCAAGCAGCATCAGCTGTACTTCAGCACCTAGTGAGCCTTGCACTAGAAGCCTCCTCACAGCAATTCTGTCACCGCTTGGTCCAAGCTCTTTGATCACCTATGGTGATTGAATTACAAGCCTTTATATTTAACAGGAGTACCTTGTATGGTCACAAAAAAAAGCTCACAACTCATATTTAGTTAAACACCCCTGACAAAGGAGGGTAGATGCTTACTCTGACTGTAAAACTGGAGCAGACAGACTGCAGGGGATATAAATACAGGCAGGCAACATGCACATTTCTAAATCTTCTTTGTGAGTAAGTGAAGACATAATTTGAGCAATAGGCAGGACTGATTCACACATCTGTCTGTGCTGTGCCTTGGGCTGGATTCCAGCACATGAGAGAATATGGTAAAGTAAGGCAAAACCCACAGGGGCTGTTAAATAGAGGCAAAGTCCCCAAGGGAGGAGTTTTGCAGTTGCTTTTAGCAGCACCTCAGCCAAGTTAACTGTGAGGCAAAATGCTAATACGGGCTGCTTAAAGATTAACTTGATTAACTTGCTGCTGTAGTTGGGTCTGTGAACAGATAAGCCTTTACAGGGAAGAGCTGGAAGTCACAAAATGCTGCCAGAGAAGCTTGCTTTCTGGGAGCTCTGCAGGGAGTTTCACCTAATAAACAGGTTGGAGGTTTGAATTTGGATTCGCGCTCAAATATGCCGACAACTCAGGTGTATCAAGATTTCATTCCCTCTCTGTCCTTTTTGTCCTTGCCTCATACAAGTGTCCCCGTCCTCTGTCTCCCCTCCCTTTCCCAGTCTACTCCAATAAAGGCGACCGTTTCCTCCTATGACCCTGTTCAGCTTTTGTTGCAGCTTCCTCTCTCTTTTCAATCACAGCTTCTGTAAAAAATTCTCACCCGAATGAGGAGACCTGTATCGGAAGTCCTCTTTGGTCAGGAGCAGCAGAGCCTTGCCATTCATCTCGAAAGTGTTGCTCTCAATCGGCCTCAAGGAAAACTCCTTCTCCGCCCACCTGAGCCACTGTGCCACATCCTCCCTGCTCCAGTAAACGGGCTGCAAACCTGTGGCAGGAAGAGACCGTGATTGTGTTACCAAATTGAGGCAAGGCAGAGGAATGTGGGTAAGTGTCAGTGAACCCCCCTTTCCTCCCACACCATAATGTACAAAGTCTCAGGGGAAAGTGTAGGAGAGGAATGTCGTATTGATGCAGAATTACTCTAAGCGCTGGACTGTGAAATACTTCATTAGCTTAGGCACCTTGGTTTATCTGTGACATACTGTGAAACAAGAACTGCCTCAGCATCCTGAAAAAAAGCTCCTAAGAAATTATTTAATTTCAGATTTCCACTGTGCAGTGGGGTTTTCCTCCAACTGCTCCTTGTAATGTGCAGAGCAGGCAGCAGGCAAAGTCCTTGGCCCCATCCATCCTTGGTGTGTATCCTTACATGGAAGAGAGGTGTGCTCTCTCTTCACACCCCTTGTAAATTTATGGATGAAAAATAACAAGAAGTTGTCAGATGCAAAAGAGCTGTGACTTCCCTATAGGTGGCTGGGGTCTGTAAGGAAGGGCTGCTTAACACAGCCTCTGTAACAGTGTGTCTGTAAGCCATTATCAGTCCATGTATGGTTGAGAGAGGTGTATTCAGACAGGCCCACTCCTCCTCCAGATGCCATCACATTAGCAGATGCTATTCCCACACTACAGAGGAAAACCAGTACGAGACTGTGGTACCTTTAGCACTGTGTTTCCTGTATAAAATATTAGCAATGTAACTCTGTCCATAGAAGGGGATATATAATTTTATGGCAAAATAGCAGGGATATCTATTGGTTTGGGCACAGATTTTCCAGGGTGTCGAGGAGAATCTGGCACTCCCTTTCTCCCAGCCAGCTCGTACAGCAGATAGAGCCTAGGCTATTGTGTTTACTCACAGGGGCCCAGCAAAGTTACCATCAAAATTTTGTCTTTATTGGGCCCAGGCAGAGAAGCTTTGGAGGTAAGACAATTCAATATCTGTTCTCCAGACAAATTTAAATAGTTTCCTTCCCCTGATAGAAGGAAACTACCCAACTAGAGAGATTATCTCCAATCCACTGGGTGATAAAAGCTTTCTCTTTTTTTTCCCCTGGTGAGATGACTCATTGTTTGACTTGCTACAAAGCTTACCCACTGTGCATAGGAACATAAAATTTACTGTATGTGATCAGATCTCGGGTACACAGACTCTGGCAGAAGCTAGTACCTTATGCTTCAGAGGAAGATGAACCTCCCTTCCTTGTATTGCACCTGGCTGATTGTATGCTGCACATGGGAAGAAACTTCCTTCCTGGCACACCATTCTCTGAGATCTGATTACCCTCTTCCTACCAAACACTAAAAGAAACCTGGGAGAGTTGTACCACTCCTGTTTTGGTTTGGTTTTTACTTCTTTAACAGATAGGCAACTCTTTTTTTCTGTTTTAGCAAGAGGTAACATGCAGTGAATTGCATTCTTCTGCTATGCCAGATTCCCAAACAATGGCTTCGGAAAGTCCCAGAATCACAGCTGCATACAGAACTGAACCTCTGTCAGAAAAGGAATTGAGATCATGCCTGAGAAAGGATCAGAGCTGACCTAAGGAAGGGACCTCTGCATGGCAGTAGCAAGAATTTCCTCTGGCTTTCAACTGCACTGTATTATGTGCCACACAGAAACAAGTAGTAGAAATTATTTATTTTTGAAATATTTTAATTCTATTTCCCCTATGAATTAGGGTCTGCTTATTTGGGTCAGAGCTTTCTGTAGGACCTTTCTTTCTGAAGAGCCTGAACTGAGGTGAGGTGCAGATTTGCTCAGAGACATGGAAACCATCATCTGAAATCCCAGAATGAGGTTCATCTTTTGCTGAATACAGAGCTATTCCTGCAGAAAATACACTCCAGACCCTAGGCTGCTGCTAGGCAGCATGCACATTGACTGTAGCTAAAAGAGAAAGAAGTAAGACATGATGCAGCCAGACTACAACATACAAAAGGGTTTTAAAAGACCATCTGAGGAGTGCTTGAAATGCTCTTGTGTGGTTTCTTTTGCCTCCCTCTTTGCCATGCCACGCAAGTCATAAATTGCCCAAAGGAGAACTGTCGTGTAGAAATCTAACCAGACTTCTGATGTGCATTTCACAAGATGAGGTATGAAACAAAAGAAAACATCACTGGGAAAATCAGGTTGACAAGGACAGAGTTGTATGATAACTTCACATGAGGTGTGCGCTCCCTTATATATACATCAACGTAATAAATAAACCACTCCCTGTACAAACACAGATCAACATTTCCTATGTGCTGGTGACAATGTACTTTTGCCATCCGTCCAACTAATGCAAAAGTACCGTGTTAAAAGAGAGGTGCTAGACCCAGAGCAGCCAGGTAAGTTAGACTGGGACAAGCCACGAGCTGTGCTGGCAACTCTGAAAGAGACCCAACGCTTCACACTGCAAATCAGGTCTCTGCTGGGTTTCAGCAGCATCGCTGAAGCTTGTGAGAAAAGTAAAATATGACCTCGGACCACTTGGCTTGAAATTACTAAGAATCAGCAAGCAGCCAGTCTAATTCAGTTTGGCTGTCACTAAAATGAGTGGGTGGATGAGCCATATCTCTCCATCCGGGACGTGACACCGTAATTAAATAATTACATTGTGTGGAAGACATAAGGTGCTATAAAAGAAGTTAACTGCTTTTTCCTAGATGGATTGCTTTTTCTTCTGTTTCCCTCCCTTCCTGCACTGCTGCTTTCCTGGGAAGTTAGTTTCTCAAAAACATGTCCCCACTGCATGCCCATTTGTTTTGTGAGGCTGAACCAGTTCAGTCACAGGAGGCTTTTCTAGGGGTGTACACCAGTGTTACTAAAAGTTCTTCAGAAACTGTCATTCAAAAAATAATTCCTTCATGTGCAGTACAGCATCTGCTGAACTTGTAATGCCACCTTCTTGGACCTTTCTTAAAAAAAACTACTTGGTTGTGTGAAAACAAGGTCATAAGAAGGTTGGCTTTGCAGCTTGAAGGGATTTTACAGCACAGTGTACATTGCTATCAGTAGGTCCTGAAAATGGTTTCCTGTACTGCCCATGAAAGAAAACTTAATCCCGCTCACACTATTTTTCTTCTTTGGACGCTGTTTCTTATTTTCCCCTCTCCATCTTCTCTTTTAGTCTCATGCACACAGTGGAGGAAAATGGGCTCTTTTTATCTCTCTAGCTTTATTCTCTGCAAAAGCTAACAGCAGTGTCTTCAACTAACAAAGATATTTACCAAGCAGAATGAAATGGGGAAAATGAGAGCTGTGTTGCAAAATGAGGGCAGAATTTTGCCTGGTGAACTGACTGTTGAAATCAGTGTGAAGGTTGTGCTGCTTTCAGTAGGTGCAGATCAGATACAGGGGAAGCTGCCCTTCTCCCAGCCTGCCCTCTTGGTGGCCAGCATTGCCAAGGACTTCACAGGGTGAATTTTGACCTGAGAGTCAGACCTGTCTCCGCTCCCATCTCTGGCATTGCTCTGCTGGTTGAAATCTGGAAGCATTCCCATCTATAGTGTAAAAATAAACAACAAAACCTCCTTGAACTCAATAGCTGAAAGCAAGTTAGACAAAGGTGTGTAACCCATCTAAATCTGGCTCTGTGAGATTCAGTGCATTTTCTGTCTTCTGTCCGTTTCCAAGCACCACCTCCAGCAGAGTAAAATGCAGTAACTTATTGACATGTTTATAAGCCGACAGCTTCATATGTATTAAACAGGGAGCAAAATTCGTGCTCACCTTTCTAATGCCGCAGGCTGGTGCACCGGTGTCTTAAGAGATTATCTACTTCTGTGGCATATTCCTCACCTGAAATCCTGTTTCTAACACCTGTTACACTAGCTACCTTATAAATGGTGGGAATGATCAATTCTCATGCTGAAGGGCACAAGCTGGTAACCATCTGGAGTGCAGAAGTAATCCATACTTCATTCCTTTCTATTCCCAAGCAGCAAATCCAAGTACAATGGAGAGGAGCTGATGAGGCAATTTACACTTTGAAGTAGCCAGTAAACATGTTTAGCACTTACACCAAGTGACAGAGGCATGAACAAGAGGAGCGCTCTGCTCACCTAGTATAACCTTCTGCACACTGAACTACACAGCCAGCAATATTTGCATCTGACCACAGAGTTTTGGTGGGGTTACAACTTTGTTTTTTGAAGAGATGTAGCCAACCTTGAACCTTGCAAAGCACTCATATTCAGCATCTCCTTCTTTGGTTGGGAAGACAAGGTATGTATTTTACAGTATGAGTTGCTATGTACAGTGCACGTAACAGATACATCTAAAATGTGAACTATAATGTACCACAGGCTCTTTTCACCTTGACTCATTTTGGAACAATCTGAAGGCACAAATCCAATGTAAAATGTGATGTAGAGAACCACTGAGAGCTGCTGTTCTGTTTTAGTTTCGATATGAGGACACAGCTACATGACAGCATGCGTGATGGAAGCACCATTCGTAGTAAATGTCATCAACTTTTTGTTCCTCTTCAGCGAGTCTCTCCACCCTCACGCCTGGCTGCCTGGCAGGCAGGATGATGATATGAGAAGGGAGTAAAGACAGACCTCTCATTTATTCCTTCTTTCTGCAGGGCAGACAGAATTGTTCGCACTCCCACGCCAAAAACTACTTAGCATGGTTGGGCAAACAGCAAAAGGGACAGTGTATGCAAATCAGCAGCTGGTTTCTGAATACCCAGGGACAGACGCATCATCACTGGCAGCATGAAGGAGGCCAGTTCTGTCTGTAGCACAGTACTTTGAGCCATTAGTGGGAAAATGATGATGGAGAAGTTCAGAAGACTTGAAAGTCTGCTACCAACTAACTCTTTAGGAACTGATGCTCTCTTTTTTGTTACCGATTAACAAAATTTTCCCATGTCCTATAAAGCATAATATGTAGCTCTGAGTATGATGGTGTATGTCAAGCAGGAGTGGGGCAAGAGGTTGTGTTTTTTCTTCATTTCTGTGTAAAGGCAACACAGTCTGAAAAAAAAACCCCATATGATTAGATTTAAATCCTTTTCCCAGAGCACCTTTTAAAAGTCCCTTTGTCTCTCATATCTTTGTTTGAAAAGCTGGTCTACCAAAATGCAAAGAATTGTCATGGGGCTTTGCCAGTTAACTCTGAAATGCTTTTAAAGTGCAAAATGCTGCACAGCTTCTTCAAATGACTATGGTTCAATATTCCTGTGGTGCTGGGTCTGCTGCTCTCTGGTTCCCTATTCAGAGATACTGATTGTTGCTGCCAGGGACCCTGTTCTGGTATCATGCTCGAACCTGACAGAACAATCCATGACATGCTGTTCCCTGAAAAGGGCTGTGCTGAGCTCAGTGCTGAAGGCCGTTTCAAATTTAAGGCCAAGCTGGGCACTGAGGTCCTCCTGAAGCAGCAATTCTCTGCTGGAGCTGCTGCACCGATCTCTTACCACAAGTGCCTTCCCCATAGTGCCCAGCACTGGCAGGCTCCAACCCACAGGGTGCTCATCAGCTCTTCAGAACTCTCACCGCTGTGGAAGGTAAAGGCGGGAAGGTTAAGGATCTTGCTTTCTCAGGAAGCTTTTCTAATTCCTCAGAGGAGGGAAATGGGTGACAGAAAGCTATGGCATGTTCCCATGCAGATGGACAGTGTAAGTAAGTGCCTCCTGGGACTGCTCTTGCGTTGGCATACAGGTGGAAGATGTAGCCCTGCCACAGGATAAACGCTGTATCGCTGGTGGTCTGTGCACTTGCTGTTAGGAGTAGGGGACAGAGGTCTGGTGTGCAGTGATGTGCCTGACCACTTGTTCCTTCCAGCAGGTGCCACTTGACTCAGGTACTGCAGAGCCAGCTCTCTATATAGGATGAGGCAATACCTGCAACCCAGCAGCAATGAATAGCCACTGCTTCTGCAGTGGTCCTCAGAGATAAGCAAAGGTAGAAAATGAAGAAAAGGTTAATCCTGGCTAATCCTCAGAGAGAATTATTTGGGAAGTGAGTACAAACTGGTACAAGGGAAATGCACAGCAGCACCTGAAAATGCACCTTTAAGGGTCTTGTTGAGGAACAGATTATTAGATAGGGAACAGAGGAGTTGTGTGATGGGCAGGAAGAGAGACCATAAGTAAGGCTTGCATGTCCTTTGAAAAGGTCTGAAACTGCCTGTAACCATAATGAAAAGGCTTTGGAAGCCTCCTACACTGCTAGGAACAGAGGGTGAAACAGCTTATTCAGTAGTAATCTGAAATAAAAGACATAAGCTTTTTTCTCCTGGTATCCTGTTGAACAGGGTATTAGAGGTAGAGCAAAAGTGCAGGTAATGCTCTGTGCTCGCTCCTGAGGCCTTCATGTATGCAGACATCTGCAGAAACAAAGTGAAGCTCTGTGCTGGGTTTCTGCCATGCTGACTTTGCTAGGGTGTGCTGCCCTGTGACCTAGCCCTTCCCCTTTCACTGTCTGTACACAGACCCTGAAAAGCTGACACACCCGAACCCCTTGGGGCTTCAGGGTCATAAAATAAATAAAATTGCTTTCCTAATGCAGCCATTGGAAAGTCTGTAAGAAACATATTGACTGGAAAATGCTTGATTAGAATGGCTCTAAGCTCTCATCCAGGGAAATAAATCTTTTCAATTGCCCACACCCAGTGCCAAGCTCAGCTTCCTGGAAGCAACTATGGCCCTTTCTGGAACTGAAGAGAAAATCCCGTGTTCCATCACCTGCTGACATTACACATGGTTTGCATTTGCTGATCAAATGCACAAGTATGACTTTAAATTAGCTTGCTGGGCTGGGACAGCTCACTGATTAATGATGGCAGATGAAGTCACCTGTACAAAACCCTAAAAATCTGAAGTCTGTGTTAATAGTAAAGGAGGGAGGAAAGGCCACACACTACAGAATTTAAAATGAAGAACATATTCCTTCTCATTCTATAGCCGAACCCTTTTAGTTGCAGAGACAGGTTAGTAACTGAAGTACCTCTCTCAGACAAAATTACTCAGCTATGCCTAAGACCCCCCACTCTAGCAAGTCAGAAAAGTCCCTGAACACTGCTGATCAATTCCTGAAGTCCTTGGAGTTGTAGCTGATGTCAGAATAAAGCCTCTAGTGCAACCCCAGTGATTTCATGTGGCGATCTGTGCTGAATTTCTTCTGAGATCTGTATTTGACCTATAGCAGCTGCTTGTTCCCCTTCTGTTTGCACTGAATCATACAGAACTAGCCTATAGAATGAGTGGACGTTAGGATGTAACCCTCCATCCTCTCCGAGCTGCCCCATTTTGGGATCAGTCAGAAAATGTTATAATGCTGGAGCAGTCTACCTGCTGCTGACAGGCAGCCTGATAAAAGAATACACAGGACAGGACAAACCAGTCTGGGTAATAGTGCTGGTATGTTTGTTGAAGTGGTCAGGGTTTGAGGTTCTGAAAGGGAAAAACTACCAAAGAAGCAAGCAACCACAGAGGTGAAGAAATGACCAGCAGGTTTTTTAGGCACTTATTCCATGAGCTACGTCCAAGAGCTTTCAAGAACTCTGCAAACAGCTCCAGCTTCCTCTCATGTTGTTTGCAAAACTTTCATAGAAGCCTCAAAAGAGGTCTACTTCCAGGGCACAGTGAAGGCTGGCATTTGCATCTGGGTACCACATTCAGAGAAGGCCAGAGTGTAACAGCAGTTCAGAGAGCCATGGACAGCATAATGGCATCTGGCCACTGCAGACACTTAGCTGCCACCACATTTGCTGCACACAGGAAAGAACTCGCAGATGACCCCTCTCTTTGCTCCGTGCTGTGCCAGGAGGCAGAAGGTAGGTGACTGATATTCCTACCAGAGCAGTTTGTGCAACACAAGCAGTGGCAGTGGAATGGGGAATGGGGAAATGTTGGTTTCAATCTGCTCCCAGTTATAGTCTTAATCCACTGCTGACTTCTCAACCAATTTTTGGCTGTTGTCCATGGAGTAGACATTGCTTTCCTACTGTGCCATTCCAAAAGGAGCTGAAAGAAATGTCTTCTGTTGTGTATTTCCTTGTATGTGCAAAAACTATATCCAAAACAAAAGTAGCTGAGCCCTGACAGTGTCATAGAGTAGCTAGCTCAAAAGACAGTGCTGCCAGAAGAAAACAGTTTTGCCAGTAGAAGTCAAAGGATTATAAAAACTTCAATTTTCTTCTCAGCAACTCATTATTGTTTCAAATCAATCTGTCTTACTCCAGGTCAAAAAATCAGGTCTAATAAACATTCTTTATGGTTTTTCTGTATTGGTTATGGCCACTGCTGATACTTACTATTAGTAATACTTGTACATTTACATTACACAGTGCCTTTCAATTGCAAACAGATTAGATTGTTATATCTGTTTTATAGATGTGAGGAACAAAGTCACTGAATGCCTGCCCATACACTAAATCTCTTATAAGAGGGATTGAATTCAGGAACTCTATTCTGCTCCTCTTTACAACTTGCCAAATGCAGAGCATCTTTACATTCTTAACATCCACTTTTCCTTCCCGCTCTCTGTATCAATTATTTGATGCATCTCAGCAACACTAATTTAAAGGTAAACAACCCAACTCTATATTAGAATGTATGGTCAATACGTGCTGTTTCTTTCTTTTAACCCAATATGGCCTTGCTCCCTGGCTGGGGTGTTAAAGATTTGTAAGTAATTAGAAATAAATTGATCTCGGTAGCCTTGACCTACCTGCTGCCTAACTGTCGTACAGTGGAGCGGGGTGCTCAGATTATTACCGTGCTAACAGGACGTAGCACTAATACTGGTGATGGAACTGAAAGCTCAGGTTTTAGGCACCTGATCAACGTCCCTGAAAGATGTGAAAACCTGAAGAAAGAGTTGGTAGCTGCAGTGAATATACCCGCCTAAAATTAAGATGGTTACTTTTAGCAATTTATCACTTTAACCTACCATCAGCTACGTCACCTCAATCTTCCAGTGGCTGCAAACTTGGAGAGATCCTACCGTTTTGTAAGAGAGAGATTAGTAAATCCTTTTTGTACAGCTGAATCAAGTGGAAAAGTTCTGAAATCTCAGTTTCACATATCAACAAAACACCACCAACAACTGCAAGACACTGTAATCCTCCATATTAAGAAGCTGCCTTTTTCTTACAAGGAAATTTTGTTCTCAGAGGCTCACATCCTGAAGCAGTCGGGTCCCTTTCCAATAAGGAATTTTGGCTGGGACTTTGTTTCCTAACTCAACTGTGACTGTGAGAGCTGGGGAGGGGGGAGTATGTATACAAAGGGCATGTTTTCCAGGCTGTTTCCAGGGAATGTGAGGCCAGCTCCACTACAGAACAGTCTATGCCGTAACAGCAAGATGTTGTCTGTTGGCTTCCTCTGCACTGGGGCTCCAACACTTGTGAGCTGCAGTTGTACTTGCAGATTTTGGCACCACAGCCAGAATCATGGCTTACTTTGCCTGTAACCATTAAGCAAATCACTGTAGACAAAAATTTACCAACAGCACATGGTAAAAGTATGGCATACTTCTACTGTTGGTCCAAAAGCTGGTTTTGCTTTTGGACCTCTTGCTTATGCATGCATTCTCCTTCAGAGTCCTAATGCAGGAGGGCTATAACAGCCATTGCAATCCACCAGCATACAAGTTCTTCTGAGCTTTATGTGAAGACTTGCCTTCAGGTGACATTAAACATTAAATTACTGATGGAAACAGTGCAAATTACAACTTTGCAGACTGTATAGCATGTTTAGTTCTGAACCACATCTTTAAAGGTAAAAGCTCACTCTTAGAATGCTGCAGACATTTCTTGTTCCCAAGATGCTGCAAACCAGAGTCCTGACATGATTAAAAACTCCAGATTTAGCTTCATTTCTTGATGGTTCCTTAATGAACCAAATCCCTACAGCTTTTATAAACTGTCAGTCATTTCTCCAAGAACACACTGCTGTTCGAGAAAGGTCAAGTGCTTAAAACAACAGCTTTAGATACTGGGTGTCCTTTTCCACATTTGGGAGACAAGGAGGACGCTGAGATGGACTCCAAACCGCACTACAACACATCACCCATGCAGGAGAAGAAGTAACTGCATTACATTCATATGGAACCCTTTAGCTTTCCAGTGCAACTTGTGCACAGAAAGGCCTCTTGTACTAAGGTACTTGTGCTTGAAATACATTGATAATGAGAACAAATTAAGAGTGTGCTCTCTGATTATCAGATGATAAATTATGATGATTATCTTTGCTGCAGCCTTGAGAATTGCTTCCTCTCCAGCATTTAACTCCTGCTTGCTCTGAAGCTAGTCAGCATACCCACTAACTTCTCATACTGGGGCCCCCCAAAAAAGTGGCTTATTATTTCTATGCAAGTCTCATGAAGTTGAGGCGCTACTGCTTCTATTTAGGACCACTTGAAAATACTGTTCGAGTAATAATAAATGAAATTTATTAATTGGTACAGCATGCAAAATCGTGTCAAATCCTTGTCAGATTGTAGCTAGGATGTTGTGCTGTGTGTCTCAAAGACATGTGGCACCCTGCAGTCAGAGGCATGGCTGAAGCACTTGAAGTCATCCCTAGGATGCCATCTGAACTAACTCCCTGAGGTGCCAAACACAACATGGGCATAAGCTGCATGTTCAGCACAGTAGCTAGCTCATGCTGAGGTCTGACAGTACTATGGCTTCAGCCAACTCTTGGTCAGCTGTGAAACCAAGACAACTCTGACTGCTGTGCAGATACACACTTGTGTGACCTATGGCTACCTCTCCATGACAACCTCAGATCTCAGAAATACACACTTCTAGTTTCTCCTCTCTGGCTTCAGAGGTGTCTTGTTGGAGTACTGTGCTTGAAGGAGATAGCCCCTCTCCTGAACTGGGTGTATTGGAATCCCTTTCTCTTATTCTGTCTGGTATGAAGGAGCTAGAACAAAGATGATAATTTCTATTTTGGTGCTGGGATGTTTGCAATGACTATTGTGTCCTTCAAACTAGCTCATTCTAGGCAACAGCTTGGACAACATGTAGTGTTCCATGACAGTGCTGACTTCGTAATGTTTTCTGGCCATCACTTTGATGTGCCAGTGCAATTGGTGGAGGAGCTATGCTGTGATCTTCGTGAGAGAGATATTTAAGTACATTTGTACGTTGGTTTCTGCCAGATCAGCTTTCTGAGCAGATTATGAGCACAACTGCTCTAACAGGTAGGTCAACACAACTGGCAGGGAGGTGGCAAATTGCAAAAAGGGTAACAGGTGGATGTGGTAACAGAGAAGGGAGAAAATGCTTCAGCTAGTATTGTTATAGAACATGTCATGTCACTGGAAAATAATGCATGGGCTTGCTATATTACTTGAGTTTAATCTTGATGATGTCACTGAGAAAAGGTTGCTTCCAGGGCCGTAAAAACTACTGCAATGTCAATAGAGGCAAATAATTTACCTACACAGTTCCAGTAAAGGATCAAGCTTTGAATGAAAAGGAAAACAAATGGATGAGATAAATCACATGGAGGTTCTTTCTCATCCTGCTTTTTCGGTTTCTTGCCATGCTAAAGGTGCAGTGGGAGAGACTGCCTACCTAGGAATGATGGGTAACTGGAATCATCACAGATTCACAATTCTTAATACCATTTAAACCTATTGTGCAAGTACACCTGGTGACCTCACCAGCAGTGAAGCTATCTTCAGGATTTCTGTCTTTTCCACCCTTCCTTTTCCACAGGAAGGATGGTCATCCCTGTGCTTGCTGTCGCAAACGAACTACTGCAAATGTGCAAGGGGAAAGGGGACCCCGTCTTTTCAGAGTGGCACTGTGTGCTGCAGCTGTGAGTCCCAGAGCTGAGCTGGGATTGGCTGTGGAGCTGTGACATCAGGGAGGAGTGAGAAACTTACCCCTCTCAGTCCCACTAACAGTGCCATCTCTTTTGAAGGGGTAAGGTGTAGCAACCTAAATAAGTATTGGGAAAGAAAATCAAATGATACCACCTGTGACAGAAATACTTAGTAACATCTAATGGTTTCTTTACAGGGCTCAGAGATGTGCCAGGTAGTATAAAACACTGAATATGGAGAATTCCCTGCCTGGAGGACATTACAATACAAACAGACAGGAGAGGGAAGGGATTCAATGTACAAGAAAAGTGACAACATGATGGTGTGCATACAATGCTGGTCCCCCCAGGAACTAACTGAATCTATTGGAATCCCCATACACTTGATTGTGTAGATATTGTGAAAATGGAGTTGAAATACTTTTTCACCAAGTTGTTTAATTAAAATTTTCATAGTAGTGCTCCCCAGTATATTGGCAAATTTCAGTCAACTCTCTGAAGGATATCTTATCTGTTGCAGAAATCCAGATTTATAGGTCTGTCTGTTCATGCACCACTTCCATTCACAAAACCTCAGACAATCACAATGAGTGTCTCTGTGAAGTAATTTCTCTTCCATTCTTCCAATGTTTCAAGACGTGCTTGATTTACCAAGTCCAAACTAGTTTTCCTTCATTCTTTTGTATCGTAACTTCCAAATCATCTCAGGTTTTTGCTCTCCTGGGAAGACTGACTCACACCCAACTTTCAAAAGCCGGAATGCCATTTTTAAAATCCATCATTTGGACCTACTGTTCTTGTGCCTGGACTTGTCTGAAGTTGAGCATCTCTGATGCAATATACTCTATCCTACTAGGAAACACTTGCCTGGACACCCTCTCTTTAGTTAAACTCACTGTGTCACAAATAAGTACCCATGAAAGCTGTTTTTGCCAACCGTAGCAGCAATAGCAATTTTTGGAAATGCTGTTCAGTATTAGATCAGAGTAAGGGAGATTTCTTGGTAAACAGAGCACAGGAGTAAAATCAAGATTGCAACAGGACTGCACAGTTTATAAGCCTCTCAGGCTCCAGATCAAAGTGTGCATGCCTATGAGCAGGAGACAGCAGGGAGCAGAGTGAGTAGAAAGACTGGAGAAGTAAGACTGTAGGAAGCAAACATGAACATGAGGGAAGGATAATGAACTATGTTTTGTAGAAGAGATACCTTCTAACTTAACTTTTCAGGTTGCCTTAGCTTTTCCCTGTTTTTATAATTCCTACATTACAGAAATTACTAAGCTAATAGATGCACATTAGTGCAAAGCAAGTTGACATTCCCAGGTCTTTCCTTTCTTCTTAACAAGTTGCAAGTGCAAAACCACTTTTCTAAAATGCTTTGCTTATTAATGTGATTTTGATTTGTTCTTTTCCCCACATGACTGGGGTTAACCGGTTTAGCCCTGACAGCATGGTGCAGAAATGCAGACATGGGAACATTGTTAATTTGAGGAGTGGGAGAAGCCTTCTTCAGCAATTTCACAGAAAATGACATTAGGGAATGTAAAGTGCCAAAAATTTTCCTGTGAAGCCCTGAAAAAATCTGCAAACTCTAGATGTCTCACACCACTCTGGTAGATTATAAACATAGAGCATATGGAGTCAAATGCTGTGTGTTCATGAAAACACACACGTGTTTGACACCATGCAGAGCTTCTGAGGACATGAATGCAATTTCAGAAAAGATTTAAACTCTTGTTATTCAGGTGTTTGGATAACCAAACAATGGACATTCAGAAAAAGGCTTATTTGTGAGCTGGCTTATTCCTTAATAAATTACAGTATTTCTTTCTTATATCTTTCTCTGACGCAGTTTGAATGGGCAATTTTTAGGTTGATACTGTTCAATATTGTCTCTTCCCTGCTATGAACAAATTAGTTAATTTAGGTCCTGGAAACACTACTTCCCTTGAAGATTAATTCTCAAAAGAAAGGACTGTGATTAATTTTTAAGAAAGCGTTTTGTGATGCCTGATTTTGAAGTTTTTCTAGATTTTCACTTCTCCCCCCCCCCACTACCCCTGAGGTGTGCACATTATGTGAAGAAGAGACTTTTTTTTTTCAGTCCAACCTCAACCTTATTCATTTAGCACTCACGGTCATGCTTTTGCAACTCTGCTGACAGAATCAGATAGGAGGAGGAGGGGGAGGCTGAGTCGACAAGAGGACCTTTTGTTTGCATATAAATACCTTGGTGTTATCAGAAAGAAAACAAGGAGTGAGCAGCATGCACTGTACAAAAAAAAAATCACAGCACTGTTACTCCGCCTTTCCCCCTTCTCTTGCAGAACTCTAAGTGAGCCTCTGTGTGTAAGAGAAGGGCTGGCATGCAGAACAACTGTCACTTCACTGCCTCCCATTCACTGCTAAACGGCATCCCTGCAGCAATTATAACAGTTGCTAACCTGGAGAAATACTGAGAAACGAGTTGTTCTCAGTAAGCAGCATTAAAACTCCACATAGGAACTAGCTCTTAAGGAAAGAAGTTTTGAAAACCAAACGAAGATGGGATCTAGAAGAACAGATTTAGACACACATTCCTAAGGCCAGAGTCCAAAACGGTGCATGCCAGCACTTTTCTGTGTATCTGTGCATCTTTCTGCCTCTTCAGTTTCGTATCCAGAGAAGGGATTTTCACACTAGAGACCAAATCAGCAGAGGACTTAGCGCAAAGCTGCACACAAAGCACCTGCATTTAGCAAGACATAGTTCCTTTTCTGTTGTTTTGTTTTTGTCAAAGACACACACGTGAACACAGTGCCCAGACTGTACTGCCCAGAGAGGCAGATGCAGCGTTGGCCCTGACTGGGAGGGACAGGAGCACAGTTCCTCTGCATCACAATTTCTAGTTCTTTCTCAAATTCAGATCACTGATTGAGTTAATTTTTTAAATTTTTTTTGCACAGCCTCCATCTCCATGCAACACGAAGGATCTTCAAGGCTCAGAGCTTACGCTGGGTACTGAGGAATGCCTCTCCCTGCAGCTTCCCCAGTGGTCTGGCAGGTCCCACAGCCTGGGAGCACCAATGCACACACATTTCTGATGACTCTGTTAATCTCCACTAAATCCAGTTCCTCAGGACATTCTCTCTCTAACTATGGGGATAAGGGGAGGAAGACAAAATCATTTGGGTTCTTCTTTTTGCATGGCAGAAAGATCACACTGTTTTTTTCAGTCTTTGCCTTCTTGCTTAAGTAATGCTACTCATGTGGTTATCTTTTAAGCCTGGGAAGCAGTGACTTCAATAAAGCAGCATTAACACACTGGATGCACTCTCAGGGTGTGCACCCAATCCAGAGTTAACACTTCAGCCAACCCATTCATCTGACCATAACCTCTGTCTGCCTCTGGACAACTGAGGCAGAGTCAAACCCCAGCTATGAAAAATCCTCATGAACATGTCGTATTGACCATTAATTTAATTCACCCAGCTGAATGTTAAGCAAGTGACTAGTTAATGCCTGCCCAAGGTTTTGAAAATACTGGCTTGGAAAGCATGTCTGCATCTCCTGTGAAAATCAGTGGTAATTGGTAATCTTAAAAATTTAGCTGCAGTGCTAAGAGTAGTATGCAAGGCACTAAAACGGAGAGAAAAGTTTCTCAGAACATCAGAAGGCTCATATTGCTAATTTTGAACCTAACGGCTTCCATTTGTGTTACATACCAAAACACTTTATAAATCTTGACACACTTTGGTGTTTGGAAAAATCTGTGTAAGATCAGATGCTGCTTTCCTGTGTTTCCCTTTGGCTCAACCAGCTGTGAGAGTGTATTTAATCAAAGAGAGCAACACACCTTGACCAGGCAGGCTGACTTGGGCTGAACAGCAGGAAGAGTTTCTTCTTCCCTTCTCACTTCAGAATGGGAGTCAGGATGGAGGGACACCAGTGCCTTCAAAGAAATCTGGGACTATTTCTGTACCCCTTTCAAAGCCTAGTGGTTTCTTTGCTCCCTTTGCTTGCTAGAACCCATATGAAATTGTAAAAAATGGTACTGGAATACCATCAGGGTGCTTATCCTGTTCAGGATTCATTTAATATCTCTGCCAACCTCTTAAAAAGACATAAAAGAGGAGATAATTTTTAATTTCCTTTCACAGTATGGTTGCCAACATCGCAGGCTAAAGCTGCATCTCCTAAGAGGGAGCTGAGTACGTCCATAGCTGCTATTTCCTAATTGGCAGGCATGGTGGAGAAGCCTTTTGCTGCCCTGATAAGGTTATTTGCATAACTCTACCCAAGTGGCTTTGCATGTATTTTTTCCCCTCTTCTGTTTCTTTCTCTCTCCACTCCGTAAGTTCTCAGGCATTTCTCCATATGTCAGAGAAGCACTATGAAAACCTTATCTGTAGTTAATAACAATATTCATTCTATTATACACTTACTAATTTATTTTTATTTCTTGTACAGAGCTGGTGTACATTCTGGTAACTCTATTCTTACTTACACAATGTGAAATAAAGAAAATTGTGCTGTTAATGCAAAAAGAATTCTGCTTTCTCTGCATAGGTTCCTTTTACATTCAAAGTGCCTGTGTGGGTTTTTTTCTGCTTTTAAAAGAAAGATTCCTAATTCCTTTTGTTTAAAGTAATCCAACTTTGTTCAAATTAAAAGCAATTCTAAACAAAAGCATAAGTGATATTTATACCTGCATTGTCAAAATTGAGATAAATGTAAAATTGCAAAGCAACCCTCATAAATAGTGGATTGAATACCAAAGTGCATCAATTTAAGTAAATATGACATTGAAGTAATAAACGAGACACTCAGAGCTGCATGGGTTAACCCATACTCCTGTGAGCAGTTCCAGTGATTTTGGTGGGATGTCTCACTTGGATAACTGCCATCCAGGGAAAGAAAGGCTGAAAAGGCTGTCCTTCTCTCATTTTTTTTTTTTAAATACGCATTCTTAACTTGGGGGGGGTGTCTCCTCAATTCCAAATTTATTACTCTGAAAAGGATTATGCTGAAATTTGGGCACATTTTGAAGTTCTTCCTAACAACACAAACCCTTGCCTTGTTTTTCATGGCAGTTTAAAAATATCTAGTATCTTTAAACCAGTGGGCCTGATGCCCTGTTTGTACAGAAAGACAGAACACAGTTATTTCCCTAACTACAGCAGCTCATACAACAAGGCCCTGGTCCATGGGAAGGGCCAGGACATGCTCTCCAAGTTGAAATCAAATGATCTTCATCATTCAATTCAGTAGGCCTACATTACTACTTTGAATAATTGTACTGTTTTAGTTGAAATCATAAACCAGGACCTCAGTGTGCTTGGCAATGCACAAACAGAAGAAAAATGCTATTTTTGTACAGAGAGTTTCCCTGGATTGTAATCTCTATGCAGATCTATTAAGAGGATGTATTTGATTGTTTTTTTTTTTCCCAAATCCCCAGCTAAACAAAACAGAAATGATGGGGTAACACCATGGATTTTGCTAGAGGAGGCAGCATTTTGGTTGTGGGAAAAAGAAAAAATGAGAGTTCACAATATTCAGGAGAATGGTGAGACTAACAAAGTTTGAATATGCAAAATCAGATCCACTGAAAAAATAAAATTGAAGAAATTTGGAATATTTCAATGTTGGCATTGATCTATCACATTCAAGATACAACCTCTCTTTGGTGCTTCGGTTTCATAACACCTATTGTAAGGTCTACTTTGAGTTTTGGGGTAAGACAGATTTTAGGGCAAGCAAAATTTTCCATAATTGTTAAGAGAATCAGTTTGATAACCAGTTCTAAAAGCTCTTTTTTCCAACTGAGAATATTTTGGAATAACAGTACAAATGTTACATTGTTGACCTCTTCTTAGAAGAATTTGTTTTAAAGACACTACTTCTACATGTGAAAAAAAAAGTTTACTGACAGATAAGGTCTATTAATGACTCCACTTCTGAGCTTTACTATCTATATTTACAAATTAAGAGTGTGAATCCTCAGTTTATTAATCTGCCAGTTGGGTCATTTTTGGCAGCCTTGAGCTGTTTCACTTCACTGAAAATATTTAATAGCCAATCTCTAGTGAACGTGAGTTTTCCCAATACTTTACTATGTTTACACAATATATCACAAATTTCCTAGTGCCTTATTAGCATTATAGATTATTAAAATGAAACTATGTTTTTTTGAATGAAAAATACAGTGCTTTATCCTTGACTAACCATAGCTTACTTAGTCAGTTTGTCCAAGCACATGTGAAGGTTATGTCTATCTCCACAGCATGGCAAACACTTTACAAGCACATACCCTCCTATGCAGATCTCTGAACAAAACATCTTTGGACCTAAAAGGGATTTAACCCAAAGCTTACTACTCAATGGAAGAGTTTACTCATTATTTGAATGATATTAACTACAGGTCTGCTCATGAATGCATTTCCAGCTTGATAGTATGTGTTTCTGTTTAGCAACCTTTGCATTGTCTCAGTTGAGCTTCCCAATCCTCCACCTCCAGCCTGCAAAGCATGTATTGGATGTCTGCTGGCTCTCCCTCTCATTTTTTTCATCTGGTAAAAATTACATTACAGACTGCTAAAAATATAATAAATACTTCTGTACCACCCCATGTAAACAGCTAAGTTATTTGCCACAGAGATATTAAATATGAATGAAAGAAAAAGTAGGTCTCCATGTTGAAAAGGAAGAAGCTTATAGAAAGGAAGACACCAGTCAAGGAACCAGGAAAACCCAAGTTTAGCTGCAGGCCTCCTCTGTGATTTGGTACAAACCACTTGTGTGTACTGAAGGCAGACAGGAAGAAACTCTCCCATTCTTCAAGACAACCATTACAGTGCAGCTGTAGTTACCAAAGCTGATGTGGTTACTGGACAACCCATGAGCTGCAAAAACACAGCTCATGCTGAGATATCAGTGAGCAGATCAAGAGTCCCTGTAGATTTAACAACTTTTTCCTGCAATTATACTCTCTCCTGACTGAGGTTCACCCCTTTTCCTCTTTATTAGTATTTAGTAAAGTTATTAATGCATCCCCTAGAGTCCACACTTTGCTGCATGTGCTTGATCCATATGCAAAGGCCATGTAACTGAAGGATCAATGTACACACCAGCAATGTTAATTCTGATATTCCCTTATCTTTAAAACCTTAGTAGCTATAATGCAGAATAAATACACTGAGTGTAACTTTTTCTCTGTTTTTTTAAGTATCAGTAATGGTGAAAAAAACTCTCAGAAATTCTATTATGGCATCATAATGAAACCTGCATGGGTCAGCAGGAGGAGGGTTAGCACTTTTAGATCCAACCCACAGACCTTTGCCACCTTTTTGCTAAAGGGACAAGTGGGAGCAGCATGAGTATATCATCAATTTTTATAGGAACCAACACTGTCAGGAGGGTATGAGACACCCTGCCATAACCCTGACTCATTTTACCAGCAAGTTGTGCAGCAGCAGCTATGTACATGACAGCAGAGTGAAGGCCAGGCTAAGAAATCTGTCCTTCTAGCTCAACTTCACATCCCTCTCTCTTGAATTGTAATTGTGCCAGTGTGCAATGCCAATCTCCCTGACCAGCCTCCTAGCTCCAGGCTCTTCCTCCTACCCCACCCCAAGTTAGACTTCTCTCCCATCCACACAGCCCAGCAGTACTGAGAACACAGGAGAGACTACTTCTCTTCCTTCAAGTCTGTTCCAGACCTTAGGGCACTAGACATTTTGAGAGTTCAACACCCATGTATTGGTGTCTGTCCTGGCAAAGAAATTACCAGTCACAGCAGTTAAAAAATAGACAAACTATTGAACACAAGTTCTTATACTGGGAAGTGTCTGGAAGCCTGATAAACAAGTGGTTCAACCACTTACCCCAGAAAAGAAGCCTGTCATTTTTCCCGGAAACATAACATAGGGACTGCTGACCATAACCCTGAAGCTGTTTCTTTGCTTCTCTCCCTGGAGACCTGAGACCCAGCAGTGCCTCATTCCTGTCTCCCCCATAGCTGAGAAGCAGCATTAGCAATTCTGCGGTCCCCCGTTAGCCAAGAAATGACAGCCAGCCGGCCAATCTCACCAACCCAAAGACTGGCTGGCTGGACCAGCTGGCCAGCCTGCACACATTTGTGAGTCAATTCCATTAATCAAACCCCAACAGCTGAACAGTTTGAACAGGCTGAATGAAGGTTATATTGAAATTATGCCGTATTGAAAACTAAAAGCTTAAGACATCTGCTTTTCCTAGTCTAGGGGGAGTGGACCAAAAGAGATTCTTTCAGGACTTCATAGTTCAATTTAATTTGATCTTAACCTGAATTTTTAAAATAAGACAAACAGAAAAGAAATGAAGCAAATGAAATGCCTTCACTAGATTCAAGAGGCTGAGCTCTGAAGAGAAACAGGAACATTAAGGTCAAAATGTCTGTAAGACTGTTCTCTTTTCCATCTTTTGGCAAAAAATTGCCATAGGTTCCTGGGACATAAATCAACATACAGAAGAATTAATGCAAGCAAAAAACCCTATTGTGTAGGCAATATTTAGGCAACAGATCACAAATGAAGAATACTACCAACAAGGAGGCTTAAGGAATGTTACCAGTAATGAGTAACCTTTGTGTGAGGAATTGTAAAAATCATTGTATGGCACAGATGAATTCAGCAGACAGCATGGAATGCTGACATATTTTAGGGGCAGAGGGAAAAATTTGAAGATTTGAACAGGACACTGTAGAGACTAGAAGAGCAGAGGGGGTAGCTTAGTGAGAGGGAAGCAGGTACACCTCTGGGTTGACAGACTGACAATTCTGAAGTCCTTGACAGAGGAGATGTCAATAGGATCAGAAAGAAGCAGTAGCATCACAACATTGTACATGAGGGGAGTAGTTCCCCTGTTCTATCAACCCCAGATCACTCAAGACAGTGGTTGACTCTTCCTGCTGCCCAATCTCCTATGGCAGAAAGTGCCAGGTGACAAGGCTTCCTCAGCTGCTGCGGTTTGCAGGCTCCAATGTCTTTGTTATCTGCCCCCTGCAGCCTCTCCTCCGACAGGAAGCTTCCCCAGAGTTTTCCATCACAGGAAATTTCCTGTGGGGAAGCACTTAGTGAGCAAACAAAGAGTTCCTTGGTACAAAAGAAAAGTGAACAGCTGTAAGAAAAAAACCCAAATGCTGAAACAGCAAAGGCAAGGGCATTAGGTCACAGGACCCAAACTCTGTGAGGAGAACCATGCTACCTGAGAGGCGAAGAAATAACAAGTGAGACCATTGTATACTGAAGTTTGGCTCACAAGGCTGAAGTTCAAATGTTACAGTCTGCTTCTATTTGGCTTCTCTGAAGATAGTCAACAGCCTTAATGCCACATTTAACAGAGGGCTGCAGGGAGCACAGACAACCACCTCAAGCACCATTTCAGTGGCATTTTCTGTGGTGCCTCCTATAGCAAGGTCAAGGACTGGCTACAGGTGGAGGGCATATGACTGTCATCACAGAATAAGCTGAGACTGCAGTCTGGGATGAACTGCCAAGTGTCCCTATCAAGCTCACTTTGCCATTACCTAATAATGGGTTTGACATGCCCTGGCTCACAAATTCCCTCTTGTGTAGGATCTAATCATGCTCTGTACATACTGTTAGAAAAAATACATTTGTCTCCAGACTGTTCAGTTTCCCTGTTTATAAAATCTGTGCTCTTGGGTTTTTCAGGAGTATATATGCAATCTATATCTCTTACTCTCTTGAGCACTTCTAGAAGTCCACCATGGCCCCCATGGTCTTTTTATTTCTGTCCCCTCCTCCTTCTGTCCTTTGAACTACACTAATTTCCTCCTATTATCCAGTTGTCTCTTTCCCTCCTTTTTACTATAGCATTTTATGTTAGCGTCCTGTGCCCCTCCTAATTTTTTGTCTTCTCACTCCTCTCTTCAGAATCAGTTCCCTTGACCCCTGCAAGTGTTGTTTCAGAGAGCTGGGGAAAGAGATGCACGTCTGCTATAAGCAAAAATAAAGATGACTCAAAAAGAAGGGTCTTCCATGCTGGAAATCTGGTAGCTGACACAAGTTTCTGGCATCATGCACATGGGATATGGCTTGCCTAAAGATTTGCCTGGGAAGTACCTACCTGGAAGCCTCAGGCAGGGACAGTACTGACACAGGAAAACCCTGTTGGAGAGTACAGGCTGACTAGCGATGTCTCATAAATCCTGCATGGTACAAGTCTACAGTGGTGTACAAGGTGCAAGTACAAACCACACATTTCACTCTCAGGCACAGGGTATGAAGCTTGAAGAGGTCTCCTTCTAGCATCATCAAACTTTGGGATACTCCCACGTACACCAAGTTAGTCTATGAGGTGGGCACGAAGCACGGAAGTGTGAGCAGAGATGGCCTGAAATTCTGTACCATTCATATTTTCTTTGCTTTTGAGAGCAATCATCTACAAACCCACTCTGATTTACCACAGCTTATGCTGTGGATTTTTTAAGTGTCTAGTTCAGGCTCTTCTCTTGAATTATTTGACTGCAAAAGGCAGTGCTGACTATTTTCCAGCCTCTTCTGGTTAACTGCATCTGTGGTAAAGGGACTTCTGCCAAGAGACCCACAATGCTCTGCTCCACAGGAAGTTCTAAGATCTCTTCCTGCACAGGAAATTTCCTGTGGTCCAACAGACACTCCTCTTGGCTTTTATCACTCACATACATTTGTTTTGGCAAGTGGCTGTTATTAGGAACAACAAGAAACGGACAGAGCAAAAGCAAACACTGCCACAAAGAAAAAAAAAAAGGCAGTTATGGTTAGAGTAACAAGTACGACCAAATTAGCTCCTGTCACACATGAAAATATATGCTACTGGAGAAAATATACACTTCTGGAGCTGACTTGTGGCGTTTTCTACCTTAAATGTTATTCAGAAATAAAGCCTGATTGATATACAGATGTAACGTTTTTTAAGATTCCATACGTAAGTTTTCTTTGCCTTTTTAAAACAATTTACTGAGGCATTTCCTTGGAAATGTGCTAGGTGGTATGAAATGAATTCTGGATCTTTCCTTTCTCTGCAAACTTCTTGTAATTATGGCTCTAGTGCTGACCTTACAACATCATTATGAAGAAAGTTAAAGGAAGGAAATGCTCAAAAAGAAATGCTTTAGTTATATTTCACCAGACACACCCTCTTGTAAATCAGAGACTCTCCAAATCCTAAATCATTGCTCATAAACTGTGGTGGTTTGAAACTACCAAGAATCTAATTTTTAAGTTCAAGCCCCCCTCCCACAGTTTGCCCCTGTGAGAGGGTTTAGTGATGGTATGGACTTGATATCTTTTTCACCTCATGTAGAGAGTTTTCAGACAAAACACAACCATTCGTTATTGGGGGGAAGGGGAAAATATTTACAAAGGTTTATTTACACCCACATATATATATTTCCATTAAATTAAATTTCTCCTCTTCTTCAATAAAAGTCCAAGAAGAAAAGAGAAAAAAGTCTTTCTGTCACTTCTCAGGTCACAGTTCCTTCATTTCAGTTTTTTGTGGCACTGGTTAGTGTCCTTCATTTTCCTGAGGCAGCAGATTTACGTATGGCAGTCAGGATTTTTGTTCTTACTTTGTGGAAATTCCAAACCCCGAGCCTGAGCTTTCGGGGGATTTCCTTGTAGATCTTCACTCCTATTGGGTTAGAACATTGAAGGCAGCTTTCAGTTCAGTCTTACCAAAGTTCTTCTGCTCTGTCTCAGCTCAGTAGCATGACAGAAGCAGCAGCAGAGGGCACGGCCACCTCCTCCGCATTCCGTCCTGGCTCAGCTCTCAGGACAAACTCTGGGTTTTCAGCTCCTTTCTCCCTCTCTCTCGCTGCTGCTGCTGCATTTCGGGACTCCCTAAGGGTTTGGAAGTCCACCCCTCCTCTTCAGAGAGTCTCTGGTTTTGGGAAAATAATACAGTCTTACCCCAAACCAGCTCTGTTGAGTTTACCTCTGTTTTGTTGCCAGCTCTCCCTCCTGCAGGAACATCTCTGCGTCTTTCAGCCGGCTTCACGTTATCTCGTTGCTACTGGTTATCTTTTGGCTTTTAGCTATGGTTGTCTATGTTCAGGACTGCTCCACTGCTGCTTTCAGTGTCTTCTGCTGTTCCTGACAGTAAGGAAACTTTTCCAGCTCTTGATTACAGGACCCGGTCCAGCTTTGACACTATACCAGGTCTCCCGTAGCCTCAGTTGGGGTTGAGGGCCCTTGGCCCCCAGAGTGGCTCACTGGCCCCCTGCCCCCTCGTGGCTCAGATCATGGCTACCCCCTTCTAAACTATCTTCACCACCTTCTCTTCTGTTTCTGTGGGCATGTAATTTCCGTAGGGTGCATGTGGACTATTGATTGGTCCAGTATTATCAGTGGGGTAAACCATTACTACCTCAGAGAAAAGGTTTTTCAAACCACCACATAAACATAATAAAATCAGTATTTTGGAAAGGGAAGATATTTCAGTTTCAATCTTCCAAATTCTTTAAGTTATGAAGCCCAGGAGACATTGGGTAAGATTTTTCAGATGCCATTCCACACTTCAAAATAAAATAAGGGCCATGGGGGACTTCTAGAAGTGCTCAAGAGAGTAAGAGATCTAGATTGCATATATACCCCTGGAAAAACCCAAAAAGTACCTATTGTTACCTTCATTCACCTAAAAACAAGAAAGATGAAGAGCAAAAGATTCAGACAGGAGAATCTTTTTCAATATGAGGACAGTCAAGCACTGAGACAGGTTGCCCTGAGATGTTGTGCAATCTTCATCTTCGGAGGTTTAAAAGACTCAACTTGATAAAGCACTGAGGCACTTTGTCTCCCCTCACAGCTGACCCTGCTTTTAGCAGGAGGTTGGAGTAGAGACCTCTTAAGGTCCCTTCTAACATGAATTATTCTGTGATCCTAAATCTCTCTGTAAATGCAACTCACTATCCTCTAAGTCCTAATTTGACACTTCTTGAAAGGAGAGTTAGAGCTTACTATCCCATCTAAAAGTCAGAAGTTTTGAATGAACTTCAGTGAAAATAAAGGGAATAGATGATATCTTGTAAATGAGGTTTTCAAATAATTTAGAGAATGCTTATGCTTCAAAACTGTTCTGAAACTGTTAGCAACTACAGTTCCATTCAGTCCTCTTCTCCCTGGATCAGCTCGTTTTGCCAGGTTTATTTTATCCTAACAGCAGACTAGGATAACAGTCAACAGTAGCCTGAGGTTCCTTCCTATACGCTTTTCCTGGGCTTTGTCAGCCTGCATATGGCACAGAATAGTTCAGGTTGGAAGACATCTTAAGAGATCCCTCCTGAGTCAAAACAGGGTCAACCAGAGCAAGTTGCTCAGGATCACATCCAGTTGGGTTTTGAGTATCTCCAAAAACAAGGGCTCCAGAACCTTTCTGGGTAGGCTGCTGCAGTATTTGATCATCCTCCCAGTAAAGAATTTTTTCTTATGTGAAAATGAAATATTTTGTATTTCAGTTTGTGCCCATTGACTCTTCTTTACTTTTCCATCAAATATTTATATATTTATACATACTGACAAGACACCTACAAACACGCTTTTCTTGAGGCTGAACAGCTGCAGCTCTCTCAGCCTCTCCTTTCATGTTAGATGCTCCAGACCCTTAATAAACTACATGGCACTTCACTGGACTTCCTCCAGTCTGTCCATCTCTCAGGCATACTGAGGAGACCAGGACTGGACAAAGCACTGCTGATAGAGACTCATAGGGCAGAGCAGAAGGGAAGGATACCCTCTCTCTATCTGCTGGCAAGGCTCTGCCTAATGCCATTCCAGGATGCTGTTGGCATATCTGGGAGACTAAGGCAGAAAAAATATGTTTCTATGCCACCAACAGAAATGTTACATCCTAATATCAAACATTAGATCAGGTCAGTGAAGATCATCAGAGTTCAAACATGCAAGTTCAGAGCCAAAACTTTTCCTTAAGTCTTTAAGGCAGTAAGGAGAAGTGTCAGTTAAAACAGGAGGTATTACAAAAGATGTTTCCCATTTCCAAGGCAGTGTGACAGAGAACTGTTCTACAACATAAATTAGACCGTGACACCCATGACTGCCAGTTCAACAATAACAGTGACCTTAGTGTTTACTTTTTGCCCCGAACATCTAATTATGCCACAAAAGTTTTAGTGATCTATTTATTATGAGTATACAATTGCACCATTTCCTGGAATATTTTGCTCTCTGGACCAGGCAATTTGTTATATTGTAAGTGCCAATGTTACACCCTGTCCAGTAAAAGTCATTACTCTTACACATTTTGAAAAATCTGCTGTGGGCACTGTACAATCCATAGAGAACTTGGAATTTGATACTCAGGTTGTTTGTACATGTGCAAGTACCTGGAGTTAGTTTCCACTTGGAGTTCCAAGACTTTTAGGGACATTTAGATGTGTATAAGGATTTTGTTTCCCCCATTACACTTCTCTAAAAATGTGCCTGACTTCTCACTATTTCCATTCTTCCAGCTTTCAGACACAATTTCCTCACTGGCAGCTCCCTATCTTCCTCTCTCATTCTCAGACAGTGAGACATAAAAGCACTGCAATTTAAACACATGCTTAAACACACCCATCTGCAAATAAACGTAGAGAAAGAAAGAGAAATCTAATGCAAAGTAGCACAGGGTTGACTGTAGTTTCTGAAGCAGACATAGTACATAGTGAAGAAGGAATACACCAGGTAGGCATGATGCTGACTGGCTATTTGTTCAAGATCCATCTTTTAAAATCCATGGTAGGCAGCAACAAATTTCTGCAAATCACCAGCAGCTGATGAAGCAGATGTATACACACACACACACACTGAATGACCTAATTAATTCAATCAGCACACCCAGGTGTAAACGGAGCACATGAATGTATTAGGTCCTGCTGTAAGAAGCTCTCTCAGAGTGGGGCACAGCAAAACCTAGGAGATTACAGCCTGCAATCACCAAAATGTGCCCTCCTAAGGAAAACACCAGGAAGATGGTCTGGTAGGAGGAAAATACTACAGCTTTTTCTCCTCTGCTTTTAACAGCATTTTGCTAAGGACTTGGATATGTTTCGGACTGAAGGAGCAGGAGAGGACAGACAGGTGAGTTGAGACAGCTAACCTGCACTCCAGACAGTGACAAACAGGGGCCTTCACTAAACCCTGGATGAATAGCAGGTGGCTGCAGAAGCCCAGTACCATCATATCTCCCTGCCCAACTCTTTCATTCCCTGACACCATCCTAACCACAGCAATACCTAAGCTCAGTGCAGTGGCCTTCCCACAGTTCTAGGTGGGCTTAGGAGAAACATCCACATGCTCTAGCCTCTCCTGGGCCTGGCTCTTCCAACAGATGAGTTGCCCTGATGGACATCACATGGAAATAATTTCCTTGTAATCTCAAAGTCAGCTATCTATTCTTTGTTTACTAAAAGTTGTTACTCTAATCTAAATAAAAAAGTGGCCATAAATCACACTTAGTAAAGGAGGTGTGCAGTCTCCCTCATAGTATATGTAGGGTAAAAGCCAGAACCTTCAGTATACAAAGCACAGGGGTCAGCTCTGCAGTTAAAAACCATAATGCCCATCATTTACATGGCAGAAGCTCGGGTAAGGTTGACTGTAAAGTGATGAACTTTACACACCCATACACAAACTATTCATACACAAACCAATCAGTGCTTTTATAATGCAATAAAACAAAGACCTTGTATGTTTTAAGCAATATAGCAGTTGTTTTCCTGCAGTAAAAAAAAAAACCAACAAAAACCGCAGATGCTGGACTGTTACTTTGTAGAGCAAATCTCTGACACAGTTCATTACCACTTGACTGCTACTGATCTCCATCACGCTTCCTCCAAGTGATACCTCTTCAGCTGCAGAGGAGAGGTGGAAGGCTCTTGAAGTCACACAGCAGTAGGTGATTAAGACACCTTCTCAAGGGACCTCGTCCAGTCATGTCTGTTCTAATTTTCCTTGGCATGATCTCGGCTTCCACAAGTTTCAGATTAAAAGTATTTTAGAAAGCAGGGAGAGGAAATAATGAAGACTCAGGGTTTTCTTAAGAGAGGTGATACAGCCTCACTTGTTCTCTCTTTTTCTCCTTTGTGTGTATATGGAATTTACAAGTTAATACCAAGTTCTTATGAGAAGACAATGAACCACAAGTCAGTGTGTTCTGTGAGATTTAGGTTAAGGCAAAAACTGAGGGAGCTTTGGCACATCTGAACATGTTTACAGGACTTCTCTCTGCCCCATACATCCTTCAAAAGCTGAAAATCATGCCTTGCCAGGAAATATCGCTTCCTTGTCCTTTTTTTCACTGGCTGATCTTACATTTGAGGAGTAGAGGTTTCATGCTTGTAAATCAACCATTACAAAAAAAGGAAAAAACATCACAACTAATGAAGTACTATTATAAGGAAGTGTGCTTTTTCACTGCTTTGGAGAACACAGATGAGGATTACTGGATTCTGCATCTTGCACTGTTGATTCCATTTCTGCTCTGCACCCACCACTTCATCTGCAGCCAATGTGGGCCAGGCCAGGTCGGCTACAATTCAGATGCATCAGCAAAAGACTCAATTTGACTGGGACTCCGTGCATGTTAGCTTACTATAGTAAAGGTGACTTGGGGAAGCCCACAAGAGTGATGTGAACAAGCACTTCAAAAGGCTATTTACCTGTACCTCAGGCCACAGTTTTATGAGTACTTTAAGTTGGTTTAAAGTGGCACTGCCACAACAAATAAATCCTACCTACACCCATCTCACGTTCCAGTTTTCATACAGCTACCTGAAACTTGTTAGTGTTCAAGTAGCTGTACAAACAGTCTGATCAAGGTAAAAGAACCAAAACCCATCTGTTTTCTCCTAACATTAGTTTTAATCCAGAGGAATTTCTCAGTCTGAATATTTGAACAGTGGTAAAAGAGATTTTGCCAGCAGCCAGCATGCAGGTGAGAATAACAGCCAGAGCAACAGAAGGGCAGGACCGGCATTTTTCAGCAGGGGCACTACATTACCCTAGTTTACTGGATTTGGCAAAACTGGAGCCTCCATTTTCCCTTCACCAAAAATGGACAACTCTAATAGCATCAATACCATGTTCCTCTGGGGGACTGTAAAGGTTTTGAAAGACCCTCAGCAAAAATGGTATTTGAGGATCTTGATATGAAGCATCATCACAATATACACTCGCATTTATTAACAGCCAAACCAAGGACTACATTAGCAAATAATCTCCAGTGGATGCTACTTTTGTCAATGGCGTGTAATACTACAAAGGCTTTCATATTGCCTCTGTGCCAGGTATGGACAATTAGCATGTTGTCAAGCTCTTTGACTCCTTAAGCCTGTAAAAGTAGGTCCAACAAATTGCCTTCAGCATACCGAACAATTTATTCATAAAAGAGACTTAATCTCTTAATGGTTATTTGCTGAAGGGCATCTTGCTGTGTTGAAGAGAATTATGATGGTTGATGGTTGGAATCCTTGTACATGTTTTGTCATTATTGTTTTACTGATGATTAAAGCCCTAACTGTGAAGGAAATGCTGGGAGGTGAAGTGACTGACAAAATGCTGAGTTTTTTAATTTTTAATTTGTTCAGCTGACAAGGGCATTTTTTTTGGCTTCCCTTCCCCTTCTGATGCTGTACTACCCAGTTAAGTTTTCTCTATCACTTTCCATAACACTTCTATATCAGGAGGGAATTCAGTGCTCAGGAGAGCATGAAGCACCAGCCAACAACAAAGTCACTACCATGTAGACTAGAGAAGAGCTAGTTTACATGATTTCACCTCAGCCATGGGATAACCCTGAGACAGAGAGGCCGTCTTGAGCTTTGAGAATCTGTTTTGCTCTCTGATTCCTCCAGGCCTGGCAGATTAAGCCCTGAGCTCACAGATGCACGTGCAGCTGGTTTAGTGATATGGGATGGATGTGCACGGCCAGTTCTTCACTGAGGACAGGACAGATACCACCCGTTCATTTAACAGAAAACACTGAATCACCACCAAGTGTTTATTTACCATCACTGCTAGAATAATTTGGAGTCAACCCAAATCTATTAATGTTCCCCTGAGTCAGCTTGTTCTCCTTTCTCACTGGCCCCTCTCCCCCATTTTTGCCCTTAAGACTGATCCATGACTGAACAAAAAATGGTGTTTAGTGGGTCTGTGATGTATGCTACATGGTTTTTATAGTTGTGGGTTCTGGAGAAGTGAAGATGGTGTGGTGCTGTGCAAAGAAAGCCTATTCCAATAAGAAGGACAGAATAAAAAAGGTTTAAAAGACCCCAAAACACAACATATAGGAGGTCTATGGCATAATGAACCCTATCTTTGAAACATCTGAATTCTGGTGTGTTTGAGAGTATGGGAGGAGAGAGAAGAAAGTTGTTGAAGTAGCTTAGGTATTGCAACCAGACCTTATACAGCTGAAGTTGTTCAATATCCCTGTCTGTGGCTGCACAAGAAGCTTAGAGTCAGAGGATACGGATCACCTCACTGGAGCAATTCCTCCAGTGCAGCCTAAGATTTCCCCATCTATCTTCTTTATTATCTCTGTAAAGAAGATTCCTGTTTCAGTACCTTGTTTCTCTCACAACAAGCATGGAATATGATAAAGCAGAACCTGGTCCAGGACAACCATAGGCACAGGAGTAATAGAGTCACAATGAACTTCCTAATTTCCCTTAACCTTAAGAATACCAGAGAGCCTCATGTGAAAGAACTGAGTGGAAATACTGGCTCTGAACCAACCCCAGCAACAATGGTTTTTTGTTTCCTAATGCTCTTGAAGATACCTGGACTATGAGAAGCTTATGTTCTCCATTTAAAATGGCCTACTTAAGCTGGAAATTTTTTCTGCATTACTGGACTTTTTCTGTTAAGCCTCACTTGAAACAATCAGACAGCTCTCAATTAGCAACAACGTTATGTCTTTTCTAACCCAGTCCTCTATAGTTGCAGGTGTTCACCAAGAACACCTCTTTGACACTGTCAAGAAACATGCTTTTCAAAGACTGCTACTGTCTTTTAAGAGCCATGTCTTTATATTTACATGTTTAGTAGTCATCTTTATATTTCCCTAGAAAGTAAATGGTTGGAAGTCTATGATTGGCAGAAACCACCCACGTCAGTAAACCACCAATAATGTGAAGTACTTCCCTTTTGTTACACAAGTGTAACACATGCCAAGGCCTTTAAAACAGGACAAATATCACCACTGGTCTCAAATACTGAAGCTTAATTCTCTTTTCCTTTAGCACAAGTTCTGTGCTGCTGCACATCTGTTCAACTGCTGTCCTTCCGAAATGACATCAAGAAGACCAAAACACCTTTTACATCAAACACAGTCAAATCAGTGCCTCTTAAAAATGAATTAAAATTATATTGCCTTTCATACTACAGAAACACCATGGAAAATACAAAATCTGCATTTGTTTTATATATGAAATAAAATCCCACAGAAGAAACAATGTCAGAGGTACTCTTTCTAAAGCTCCCAGCATGTGCATTCACCACCATAAGTGAAAAAACAAGCCAACTAGTCTTGCTTACAGTAATAGTGCCAGAAGATTTTCCAAAATGCAGCCCCCCCATGTTTGTGAGCCTTCATAGACTCTTGCCACCATTTTGGGGACAGACCAAAATGGTCCATGGAGGAGAACTAAGGTGTCAACAACAATGTAGCCACACTCAAAGTCCTGATAACTACAACTGAGGCAACATCTCCCTGGATCTTGTTTTGTTCCCTCTCTGTGCTCTTATGATTTATTTTTGTATGCTAGAGACTTGCCATCCATCTAGAGCTGACTTTGGAAACACAGATGTGGTTTGACAAGGTTATTATGGGGCTCCGGCTTCTGCTGCTCAGTGCAAAGGCTGCACTCAGTCACCCTCCCTCACATGGGCACAGCTCTTCTACTCTAAAGGCAGGCCTGTTAGATAAACTTCTGTCAATGCCTTTTGACCCACATTCCCTGTTCTTCCATCCTCTTCAGACAGAATTATTGCTAATACTCTGGAATAGTGGAAAGAAGCACCTTTCATCAGCAGATTTAGACATATTTTCTAAGAGTTAATGTGTTTATCCTTGCAAAGGACCTTCTTCTAGGTAGGGAAAGTAAGGATTATCATGCAATAAAGTGTCACAGCCAGTAAAGGATTGCAGAAGACTTGATAACCTGTAGATCATTAAATACAGCAAATGGGACAGTTTTTACCAGTAATGCAAGCCTTGGGCAAACTCATGTACGTGAATAATGACACAAACCCTCTCTGTTCGACGGTCAGATAAAGAAACCACATCTGTCATTCTGCTGATGAGTATTAGCAGTTGATTACCACCCAATAATATGTATTGATTCATTTATATTCACTGACTTCAGAAAACCAATTATTTCTGCTGGAATAATGTGTTTTGCACACATTTGCAAGTTGCATGCTGCCAAATATGCCAGTTTTCTGTCCTGATGCAGGTAGCTTATGTCTGGATCCCTGTTTGGTTTTTTTCACAGAGCAGATTGAAGGTCTCTTGCCTACGTCTTCACTCTTGGTTTCACCAAAAACACCTACTCTGTAATTCCCTAACTCCTCATGTAATCCTTTTGCTCATATCAACTCTCTCTCATCATCTCAGTCTCAACTCTAGTCTCTTTCACAAATATACACACCTTCAGTCTGCATGGGACAAGGGGTTTTGTGGCATGTGATAACCACAAGAAAGTCAATAAAACTCAGCTTTTGCACACACCTTAGGCAACCTCATAAATCTTGACTTGGAAAACTTAAAAAACTTCACCAAGAACTCCAGATTCGTGCAAGCAGCACACAGAGCTTTAAGACCACAAGGCATTGGTTTAGAAGAGACCTCTAAGTGGATTGGTAGGAGACCAAAGGGATGTCTGACTGGCTCAAAACAACCAGGTGGGAAGTCGGGAGGGGGTGAGGATACAGGGCGAACTCTGTGTACGTAGGACGGCCACTGCTCCCCTCCCTGCCTCCTGGAGCCTTAGTCAGCCTCTGGTCCACATGGGAATGGTGGTGGCTGACTGCATGGCCTGCCCCAAAATGGCACCAGCCAACTGCATGATGCCTGCAAGAAACACTAAAGCACAGGCACACACCTGGGGCAGGGCTCCAGTGGATGGGAGCAGGTAAAAGGATGGTGACACGTGTACCAAGCAGCCTGCTCCGCTGCCCAGGATTTAGAAGCTGCTGGGACCATGCAGTCCCAGGTAGTGACTATCTACCTTTCTCTCTCCCTTTTCTTTCTTTTTCTTTCTCTCTTTTTCTTCTCCTACCTTCTTCTTCTCAGAATATACTGTAAGCCAGACCAGAAAATTTCAGTAAGTGCCTTGTTGTGTCTGAATAAGTTAAAGTTTGAGAAGTGGCTTACTTTGTCTGGATGTTTTAAAATTTGTTGAGTACCTTATTCTACTGAAATGTTCTAAAGTTTCCAAGAAAAAGTTGTTATTGAACCTCCTAAGAATTTGGTTGTTTCTCCTGCACACTGCCCAGGGTGAATCCAACTACCTTACCCTAAATCCATCAAGCAAGCTAGGACCTTACAGGATCACCCTTCAGAAAGTATCACCAAATTGAATCCTCTCTACAGCAATCCTGTTTAAAAGAGTACCAGCTCTATTAGCTGCTTAGACTGCTTGAGCCATTAATCCTTCTGTATGACTTTTGTAGAACCTCACTACTCCAACAGCCATACATATCCCAGACCAATATGTTCATGGCCATTACTGGTTTTGGTTTTCACTCACCCAAAGGCAGACATTGGTGTTGAGTTTTTACTTACCTTAATCACCGAATGATCTCAATTTTTATAAGTCTTATCACTACCACAGCCAAGCACCCTTGTAATAATGGAAGTTATAGTACTGAAAGACAAAAAAGGTATTCCACCCTTACAGGCATAACAGGGCCTGATGTGAATTTATACAGTGGAAACAGCAGCAAAACAATACAGCCTAGTAGTTCATTTATGGGAGTGTACCTAGGATGTAGCCTGATGGGCAAGCTTCAGGTTTCTAGGTAAGAATATAAAGTTAGTTGATTTAAGTACAGCATATTGCTGAAAGCTGAAACGTGTATCATTGCCAGGTTGGCGCCTGTGTTGCATCTTTCACAGAAGTATTTGCAGTGGAGTTATTATATCCCAGAGCTAGCTAGCTGTTGTCACATGTCATACAGAATCCCATGGAAGTACAAAGGAAAATCTGTAATGCACCAGGAAGCACTGCATAGCTTTAACACCTATAGCAGCATTGCTTAAATCTTCTCTTAGTGCTACTTCTTTGAGTGAATGGTAAATCTCATGCACTAGCCCTCCAAACAACCCCTGTGGTTTGGCACTGCACACAGACACTTAGCCAGATAGTATTCATACCCTCTTGTGTGTTAAGTCAATGAACAGGGAAGAAGAAAGGTATATTTATTCTCTCTGTTCCAACAGCTACAGAGAGTGCACAGCCTTTCAATACTAATGCATCAGTGTTCATGTTTATTTAATCACTCAGATTGTTTCTGAAATTGTGCAATTCAGCCCATGGAAATTTCCTTGTTTGCATAATTCTGTCATGTAATATTGTTGGGGTTAAACTCAAAACAAGATGTTGCAGGATGATGATTTTAAAACTAAAAAATCTCTTATGGTAGAAGTAGGAGGGGGCAGATTTTTATGCTTTTGTGTTTTGTTTTGTGGTGGTTGGATTTTTTTTTTTTTATGTTGACTTCCAGTAAGGCTTAGAGGTCATTTTGAGTTGAACAAATTGCAGTCACAAGTCGTGCTCTTCTGAGCATAAGCGACACAATTCCCAGAGTCTTAGACGTAACAGCTAAAATGGTATTTGGAAGTTCTTGCTTATCTGCTCCAAGATTTCCTGGACAGGCGTTTAACACATGCTAGAAAAACCTGAATTAGTAGCAATGAAATACAGAAGTTCAATTCTACAGCTTTCCTCTTTTCTGAACTGAATTTCTCATACATGCACAAACCCATCCTTAACCCCTAGGCAGGTACTACAGAGCTCTTTGTGGGCTTCTGCTCACCAGTAAATAAAGCATCATCCTGAATTTCATGGGAAATCTGACTGTCATGCTTGTTGTGCCTCTTTTGTACTTCTCTTCTTCCTCCCTGCATTTTGAGTTGTGGCATTAAGCTGCACAGCTTCATTAATGACAAATAAGAGCAAGCAGACTTTGTTTTTACTTATTTTGTTAAATCAGAATAGTTTACTGTTTTCCAACCAGGACCATGAATCTGCAGCTGCTAATGATGTACACATGGTCACTGATGGTGGATTAAAAAAGAAAGAACAAGGAAATGTTGATGACCTGTACTTTTAAAATATTCTTTCCTTTTCAAACAGTTAATAGAAAAGAGCTACTTCTAACTGTCGATTTTCATTAGTCAGTGGTACGTCACCAATGGCCTCTTCCAGGAAATGTGTAATCAGGGCACTCCCTCAGCCCATACTGGATTTAAAAATAATAATAGTTATTTCATATGACTAACTTCCTTAGAAAGGAAATTTCCTTAAGAAAAATATCCCTTTGTGTCTCTTACAGTTTTCCCCACATTTAAGCAAATTTAGTGTCAGTGTAAAGAGAGATATCACATCCCTTCACCTGCTTCAGAAAAGCTAACTGTTCATTTGCAAAAGCATTTAAACCAGACAGCTAGGGTAACATTAGTGTAGCTAGGCAGAACTGAATCTCTGACGTGTAAAAGGGACAAGGGAAATTCAAGTGATTATGGTTTCAAAACTGCTGAACTGAAAAGACATTCTGTAAAATGGACAAATATTTCCTTTCCAAATTCTAGTTTGTGGCTTTCAGGCAGTTTTTCAAATTATCTCCAAGAAGGCTTTGAAAGATAATTGCAAAAGTAAACCTAGTATCTGTACCCCTTGCCTAGTTAGACATTGCTTGCAACCCACTCTGGAAAAAATTAAAAGAGGATCACTGGAAAAAAATGCAAATTATTAAAGACTATGAAAAATTTGACTTTGCCTATGTTATCTGTGCCTTATGCTGAATTTAGTTCAGGTCTTCCCTACCATGTTATCCATGCTTTAGTAAAGTGAGTTACGTGGGGATTTACGTTACCTTTTCCCTTTAAGCAATATTTGTTCAAATACTGAGAGACAGATTTCCTGGAGAAAACCATTACATACTTCAGCAGTTAAGAAGTTAAATATTTTCATATACAATCTGGCACAGTGATTGAAAATCCCTAAATAGGGACTGTGCAAGAGAGGAAAGTCGTGTCCCTGGTTTTCTCTTTCTCTGTGTTCTCCATGCCAATCCACTTTCTCATGGGAAGCAAATGCAGCTGGTGTAGAACTGTCCTTGTTACCATGTTGAAATGCTGTCATAGTGACAGCTTGGGCAACATACCAACTAGCATTGCTGCACACATAATTCTCCCTTCCTCCAGATTCCCAAGAGATGAACCTATCTCAACTCCTAGGGTTGACTGGAAAGATTTATTTTATTCTTAACTGAATAACTCCATCAACACAAACATATAGGTATTTAGAGGAAGTAAAACACAGTTGGAGTGTTTACATTTCCTTCCTGTTAACATTTCTTGCTGCAATAGATATGTGATTGTAAATTACACTGAGGTGAAAAAGGAAGCATTTCAAATGATCAGGACAAAATCCAGCTGGATAAAATATCAGTTACTGTCCTGACAACCTGTGAGCCAGAGTAGTAGAATACTAAGAACAGCTACCTTGAAATGATCTTTGGCTCACATATTCCTTCCCCGACTTTTGCGACACCAAACCTGCTGAGCTTCCAGAAACACTGTACGTACGTCATGCTGCACTTTAGGAGAAGCAAACAGTTTAGCAGGAGAAATGCCTGCAAATATTTGGTATAAGCACCCCACAAGCAGAGATTTAGAGTGGTCTGACTCAGTATAATTCAGAAGATGAAAACATAGCTTGGTAAAAGGAAAACAGAGGCTGAACATCAGCCTCCTAAGGGCAAGACTTAAATTGTCTCAAAAGGATGTCTCGGAAATTCTGCCAAAGCGGACAAACATATAACAAAATGAACTGTTCTGGAGTAAAGACATGTATTATAGCCTAGCTTTCCCATTTCAAGCAGAAATATATGCTACATGGAAGGAGAGAGGTCAAGATAAGGCCCTAGAACATCACCTGCAAGAGTAAAGGTAGTAAGATACATCCTACCTCACCTCTCCAGTCTTTCCTTTGTCCTCAAAGACCCTGCATTGTAGGAACTATTCCTATGACAGGAATAATTGCCTACAATTTATTGAAACTCCATCACTGCTAGTTTTTAGCTGATTAGAGAAATCCCTATTGACCCAGTATTTCCAGAAATGACATATAAAATTTCCACCTTCTGCCAACCCAGCAAGAATGTCTACTAGGAATCTCTGGGCTTTCCATGTGGAAGTAGGAACAATACTCTTACAGATCAGTCATGCAGTTGTGATTTTCATGTCCCTTTTCTACCTCATTTCCTTCCAGCACTGTTTTGATATCATGCCAAGAACGAACAGTGTGAGTGTTTAAAGCAATAAAAAAAGTACAAATTAAGTTTCCTCCCATCCGCATTTTACTGGAACTCACTACCATGAAGCTGAACAGTGAGACTGGAGTGACACCTGATTAACAACACAGACTTCTATTACAGACAAAACCTTGGTGAAACTGTTCTGTTCTGTAAGCAGCTCATCAATTGTGCTCCCACTCAGATTTCCTCCTGGTGTGGCTATTGCTGCCACCATTGCAAGATGTTACCTACATTTAATTTCTGAGTAGATTGGAAGTAATTCTGTTTAGTTTTTGCTCAGAACAGAAAGGCAACAGAAATTAGTCCCATGTTCTTTGGGGAGAAAGATGATCTATTGTGGGGGAACAACTAGTTGAGGTTGTGTCAAGCACAGAAAGAGAGGAGCATGCATCAACTTAGCCTAGGAAGGAGGCAGGCAATATAGAAAACGCAAGGACGCTTCTTTAGGTGGAGATTAGCCGAACAAAATACATCAGCAGGGGCAAAAAGAAGAGCAACTTATGTAAACAGTATGTGGTATGTTGATTTTAATCATTAATTTAACGCTATCAAGAGGTGGTAACAGTATAATAGCCCTGAGCCCAGTGCTTATCCACCCTTTGTAGTCACATTGCCTAGTACACTTCTGGGTGCCTCACAACTCAAAACAAAACCATCTGAGCAGTAAGCCTTATCACAGCTCCATCCAAGGTGTGTCCTACCTGTTAGGCAAATGCTAAGAACACAGCCTCTAAGCTCTCAGGCTGAACAGCTGGCATGGAAGCTATTTCTGAGAGACCATCCTCAACTCCAAATCTGCCTCTACAAGCAATAGCATTGCAAGTAAAAATTACCAGATGTCTAATAAAATAGATTAAAAACAAAGCAGATATTTCCATATGGTTCTCTGCTGATCTATACTACGCCTTGACTAGGGAAACTGTTTTCTAAAAACCAGAATTACTTATAACCATATTAAGTGTTGCCATTTGAATATTTCCACAAAACTTTAATCTCTTTAGGAAAGCAAGTACCTCAAAATGCAAGCCATGGTGAGGACTTTTCTGCTATGAACCATTTTTAGTTTTCAACCCAGTCTAGCCCAATGATACACCTGAATGAAGAAGCGAGTGTAGTACTATACAGCAGAAGTCTCTTCCTCTGAGGAACTCCTGTATGCTGTAGTTTGGGGGCTGGCATGTCTCTAGTACAGGCTTCTTAGGACACCTCCTTCTTAACTTTCATTTAAGCAGCATTTGTCTCCTCGGACAGCTGTAAGACAGCCCTGGCCATTGCACGGTAAGATTTACCCTCATGGTGCTGGCATGCACCATGGGCATGTGCTGTGGTGTGTTATATCAATCACAAACAGCCAAGTTCTACATTTCAGACTTTACATTTTGCAGATTTGTAAAATATGAGTAATACATTGTTACTGAAGAGATAATTTCCCAAATTAATACTGGAGTCCCATTTCTTGAACACCTCCAGAACTACCAATCCCAAGAATTTTATGAGGCAACATGCCTTCAAAAGAGAGAAGGTAAAAACTACCAAACCTATAAAAAACATATAACATGATTACACACACATATATACATTTCTTTGGGATCCTTTGTATCTGACTTTTGAGCCATGTGAACCACATTTTCTAGTTTTTCTTTATAAAGGCCAGAAACTTGCTTTAAAAAATACAAATAAAACCTCAAATTCTTTGACTGTCATAAAAGGCCATCATATGCATTTTTAAGAAAAACTTCCCCAAAATTACAATACTTATTATAAAACCATGCACTGTTCTGCCAAATTTCAGTGTTTCAAAATTCTTAAGAAATTCACTAGGCAATGGAAAGGGATAAGGCCTCCTTGGCAGAACAAGGCATGTAAAATACACCAATTCTGCAGAGTTCTGAAAAGAATTAAAACAACTTTAACTGCTAGTCAAATAGTAGGCAGGGAATAAAGGTTTTCTCTCAAGGGAGAAAAGAAAATGTTGACAGTACACTTGTATGAGTGCATGTCAGATCACTTTTTGGAACTAGGCACTGTGAGTAGGATCGCCCAACAAGTTTACAGACAATATAATTGAGACAAAGAAAGGTAACATGAAACTCTTCCTTGTTTGTTCCCCCTACTCCATGCCATCTGAAATTATATCCTCCATCTGCATATAAAATGTGTTTAGCAACCCAAGCAGTCTAATCAAAACTCTTCACCCAGTTCACATGAGCTCACAGCTATAGGCATCCCTTAGGGTACAGATACCAATAAGCCTTCCCTTTTCAACAGACTGGGATAGAGCAGAGCAGAGAAATAATATGAACTCGTTTGTGCCTATTGAAAACAGCTTGAGCTCTCTGGCGACGCCCTCCCTCCATTGAGTCTTGACTGGGATGGAGCAAAGGTCCTTTTTTTCCTCTTATTTAACAGGAAACAGCTATCTGCAACCCTTCCTCCCAGATATTTTCATTACTGTACCAAGACATTCCTTACAGGCACTGACTTAAACTCTGCTGATACCCCTAATTTCTCCTTGCTCCAACCGCAGCAGCAGCCATGGCACCCAGTTTTCAGGGCAGCCCCACGCCACTTCTATGACTCACATCCAGGCCACTCACACCATGCCAGCCAGCATAGCAAGGCTTAAATCAGAGGTGCCTGCTCCATGGAGGAAGAAGTACACTTAGGAAACAATTTCAAACATCATGCTTCTTTGCCTGTTGGTTAGAGAGGCCTGCAAAAGTTAGATGACAGTGAAGCAAATAGCAGGGTAGGGGGAAGGGAGATGGACGGTAAAAAAGCGAGATCTACAGGAGGAAGACTGAGGGGAAGGATATGCTCCATTACTAAGAATCCTGTCAGGATGCAATTTGTTTTCATTCTGCGCAGGAGTATAATGGTGAGTTCTCTCAATAGCTGTTTTGAAGCGAACCAGGCTGGTATGTCTTTAATTTATCATTTCATTATGAAACCGTTTCCCTTCCAAGAAGCCTTCAAGTCAGGAAGCTCTGTCTGCCCACACAGGAAATTCCTTTGCAGCAACTTCCCCAAAAAGGAAATTTCCCTCAGAAGTGAGCCCAGCTCATGCCTTTGAGCAGAGCTGTTTGAAGATTCTGGCATGCAAGTGCCGCAAACAACCCTGCCTGCCCACTGCAGATCAGCAGCACTGCCCTTGCACAGGCATGTGGAGACCCCACTGCACTCAGCTTTTCTCCTGCTCCCTTCTCCCCAGAGAAAGACAGGAGCCATTAAGAGGGGACAAGCTGCTGAGCTTTTACTAGAAAAAAATACTTTTATTCATGAGAGAGGCACAGGACACACACAGCTGAGAAAGAGCAGAGGAAGAGCAGGGGGAGCTGTAGAAGAGCTTCGTGAACTATTCTAATCTCCTACTTGGAAATTAGGGGGAAAATCCTACACTCTATCTTAGATCTCTTCTGATGGCATGTAGGAGACTGCAGTCTGTCCCTTACATGTACTAAGGGTTTTTTTTAACGAACTTATGCAGTGAAGACTCGAAAAGAAAGGAGGGGGGAGGTGAGAATATGCAGAGGGAAGATTAACTGACAAAAATTAATCTCAAAGACATCTTGTGAATCATTAAGTGTGAGAGAGCCAAGAACATCCAGGCCAGAGTGACTAACAACATGTGGTATTCTATGAAGCACCTTAGGAAAGGGGAGACAGATCAGAAGCACTACCAGACTTTTTAATTTACCATTTCAAATCGCAAATAATACCAAATAACTTGTTTTAATGACTACGCCTGTTGTTTGGAGGAGGAGAGGAAACAGAAATGAAATGTGTGTTACATGTTAAATGGATGTGAGACAGGGCCATAGAAGGGGCACAAGCTGAACTGGATCTTGGACTGGACAACAGCAGGAAAATGAAAGCAATTTTTTGGTGTGTATGAGGGTGTATGAGAGTATATGAGAGGGGAAAAAAAGGCCAGGAATAACAGAATCGCTGTGGTGACTACAATCCACTGGATGCCTATATGCTAGGGAGAGAGGCTCTCCACATTTTCCCCTCAGTTTCAACTTCAAAGTTTGTTTTTCAAACACTTGGTGGAGGAAACCTGGTCCTTAAAGCCAAAGTTCCAGGAGGTGGCTCTGCCTGCCCTCCTCTCCCATTCCCTCCTTTACCAGATAGCTTTGCCCTGTTCTCTTGCCAGCTAATTTACATGACGGGTTTTTTTCTCTATTGCTGCCCTTGGCATTACATTCAGTGATTCAGTCAGCTGTTGTGTAAAGAGACTTTTGTCAGAACTGCTTAAAGGCAAATCCCTCCACTTAACTTTCTTCTGTGGCCTCTAGCTGATGAGTTAGTTATCGCCTAAAAGAGCCCTCTGGCGTAGCATATGCGTACTGAATATATATCTGCTTGGATGGCATCCACACTACTGTCAAATCACTGGAGATGGTTATGAGATGGGGTAAAATGTAAAAACTGTCATACTAGAAAAAATCCCCGACCCATCTAATCAAACATTTACACTAGTAGACGCATACACAAAAAGTATGAGGAATAAGGAAACATGAAGCAATCTCTACTGTAACATATATTACTTATCTCAGCCTCTGGTAATCTGTGGTTTGAGGACACCATGAGCTGTCGTTGCAGTCAGGCCATTGTTTCCATATTGATAACACAGCCTATCCCTCTCTCTACAGGTTTATCTGATTCCTCTTAGAAATCCATTTACACTTACAGTCCTGAAAACATCTTCACTGTATCTTGCTGCAATGATTTCTTTCATGTAGTGATGCATCCTCATTCCTGTTTTAGACATGTTGCCCAATGATTCATCTTTGATCCCTGGATTTGCTGCTCTGTAAGGAACTATGAATTTCCTGGTCACCACCTTCTCCGTACCACATATGATTTCATAGCCACGTGATAACTTTCTCCCTGACAACCCATTCACTTACAAAACTACCTTTTCCTCAAACTGTAGAGTTCTATTTCCCTCTCTAGTTTCGTGGGAATGGGAGGATTGGGGAAATAGTCTGCTCTGGCTAGGTTCCCTAGCACATTACAAATGATCATGTAGATAAGCCCACCACATCCCGAATGGGAGTTTGAACAAACTGAGTTTGAACAAAAGGAAGGCATTAAGACACCTCTCTAGAAATTCATGAGCTTCAACAAGACTGTGTCAGAACTTCAACTTTCTAGCAGTTTTGGTATAAAATTGTGAAATCAATGCAGAGTTGCTATAAAATTTGAGACTGGTGACTGATTTTTGACAAATATCTTTGCTTAACTCTACAATCAAGGGACATTCATAGGTCTTCTGTAAAACCACATGAAAAAGTTATGAGCTACTCACATCAATAATTGTTTTCTGCTTAACAACCACAACATCCTTCTGAATGAGATATCCCTGTACTGTGGCCCCATATAAAGGAGCTGCTGTGTCTGAAGAAAAATTTAAAAAATACTATTAAAACAAGAATAATTTACTTTATTCTCAATTGTGAGTGACACTGGGAGCAGTCAATTTAGTAGATGACCATAACTTCAAGTTGTAATGACATGCCAGGCATTTTATTCATAAAGAGAATGTCCCTGCTCTTCCAGTTGTCAAGATCTATTAAAGTGTCACGGTCCTAATGCTCAAATTTAGAGGTGGTCAAGAGACATGTTTTGTACCACAAATTGTATTTTTACATTTGTACATTTGTATTTTACAATTGTATTTTTACATTGTTGGTGTTATATCGACTTATAAAACTGTACTGTGAAAATGCTTCAGAGTGGGGGCCCAGTCATTTCAGGATAAAATTATCAGTGTGAGCTACCTTTATTCACAATGGGTTATAGTACTCTGATTATTTCAGCTTCCAAACTGGTGCCAAGACTGTTTGTGGATTACACTTCGCGTTAGTACTCTTTGGGAAGTGGCTTATGGAGTGCACTCAAGAAAGCATTAAAGGCAGCTAATTGAGCCCCATTTACAGTTTTAAGCCAACTTAGAAATTTCAAACATATACAGTACTGCTGACTCTGTACACTTGATCTAGTAAAAATGGATTGAAAGATCAGTTCAAACCTGGGCCTGTTGTCTCAAACACAGCCTAACCCTCTTGTGACTGCTTGACACTGCAGAGATGTAGCTGTGAGCCTGCTTGGCAGTGCATGTGACACAAAAGGCACCTTCCACTGTCTTCTGCATCCTTTTTTCTTCATCATAGACAGTAATTTTACAACTTTGTCTAAAAGAAATGGTTGTAAGACATTCTAAGTGTTAATTAGCTACACAACAAAAAGGAAAAGCTACATTCTCTGTGCATAAAACCTAAGTGTTTGAGCAAGCCTCCTTTCTGAAGGATCTAAATATACACATGTACACAGAGATATATGTCAGATTAGAAAAAAAAATTCAAAACTTCTCAGCTTTGAAACAAATTTTGATTGTTAACTCTTGTCTGAGTCTCAGTGGGTTTTGTGTGCACACATTTTCTCACTGCAAATAATGGAGGCACCAGAAAGGCCATGGGCAAGAAGCTGTGCTCTCAGGGTTTTTCTGGACTAGCTAGATTCTCCCAGAATTCTCACAAGAAAATCATAATTATGGAAAACTCACCATAACACTACAGATCCAACCAATTTAAAAGACATCTTGATTTACTTTTGGGTGTTCTGTTGAACTGAATCAGCACCAAACTTTCTGAGATTCAGCCATTGCTATTGCACACAGTGATAATAGTGTGGCAGGAGGCCAACAGTAAATACTGTCTCCTTTTACAGCCCAGATGCTTCAGGTCTGCCCATCACAAACACAGCTCATCTCACCATTACTGTTAATCTCTGCTGTCACCCCCAGTTCCTCTGCTTGCTTTTCATTCTGCATGATTTTAAAACTGAGAGAGGGTGTAAAAATTGAAGATCTCTAAATGTCCCAGCTACTACAGATATTAAGTGCTATCTCTTGTTCCTATTTTGCTGAGATACAAGGCTTCAAATCCCACACCAAACCTTGACCAGCTTCTCCTGCATATGGCCCATTCATCACTACCCCACACAATGCACTGCATCCCTGAGAATATAAAGTGGAAGCAGAGAACAACTCCTGTGAGTTGGTTACGCTTACTTTCAAGAAGTGAAAAACCACTGAACAAGCTGTAAAGCAGTGACGAGACAAACCCTTTTAGTATTTAAAGAGCAGTTAAAACCCCAAACCTCTAATAAAAAGTTCAAGGTGCCTTGAACAATTGCATACCCAGCAACACAATAATGACTACAGAGTAAGGAAGTTAAAAGCCCAGAGGTAGTAAGACTACTAAGGAAGTTTCCAAGGAAGTGAGATACAAAGACGTATAACACAGAAAAAAAAAGGAACAAAGAAGTATTTGTGTACAGAGGGTTTTTTCTGACAAAATGCGTTCACTGAATCATAAAGAGGAAGTGAAAGCCAGCAAAGAGGTTAAAAATTGAAGGAGACAGATTGCTTAGAATAAATCAGAACAAAAGAGAGAATAGGAAGGAGGAACTTAAATACATAAAGGGAGATTTCCCCCACTAGGAAATACACAAGGACTCACTCGAGCGGCAGAACTGAAATGAGTAACTGGTTTGTGGACCAGCAGGAACTGGGGCTACTTCCTTCTGCACTACCGAGAAGGAGGAAGTAGAAAGGGAGAAATTCTCAGTATTGCATAAACCAAAGAAGCACACTCGTTCTTTCATCTCTCTTCCCCTAAACATTGGTCAAATAAGTAGAAGCACAGTGCAAACCTACACATTTACTCACACGCGCACACACACAGTCTCAATAAAACTGTGGGAGTTACTGGAGTCAGTGAGACAACTATTCACTTCAGCAGGTCCAGAAGGTCACTTTTCACACCTATTAAGCTGGCTCAACAAACCATTTCTGTTTCAGCCCCGACCTAGGACTTGCGCAATTGAGGGTCAAGCCCTGATTATGCTTTCTGAACCCTTCTCCCTAACCACCCTGCTTGTGCCCAGGGTGGTCGAAATGCATGCTCTGGAGTCTGTGCAGAGGGAGGGTATAAATATCACAGAATCTCTCTGCTGGCTTGCGTTGATGGAAATGTTCTTTAAAGCTCAGCATCAAAGCATTCACTTTATAAGCTGTAAGCCTTGGTTCTTGTGCCAGCAGCAACTTCTCCCCATAATTAATTAATGCTGTATTAATTGTGCATGTTCCACAGGCCTGTGGAGGAGGTGTGGCAAGGCCTGCACACAGAGATCAAACCTTTCTGGTGCAGCCAAGAGAGGAGCACAGGAGAGAGGAGGCAAAACCCCTTCAAGTACCTACAAAGGAAAACTGTGTACAAGTAATGTGCTCAAGGGCTATGGAACCAATGTCTGAGGAGGGACATGTGCTGGCCGTTCCAGCAAACAATGAATGATAAGGGCAAGGAAGAATCTTTCACCAGCTGTACCCTTCTGCAATCTGTTTGGCTCTGGGCCAGCTGGGAGCACCATCAGCAGGCCAAAAGGAGGGGCCCGTGGCAGCTGAGTGACCTTACGGGTAGGATTTGGCCACAAGACCCTCTGAAATAGCTGGAAGGAGAAAGGGAGAGGAGGAGGAGGAAAAGGGAGATTATTCCACCTCCTCTCCGCTGTGCTGGGAGGACTCAACTCTCTGCTGACTGCACTTGAGGAAGTTGCACCCTCACCTTCTAGTGGCTTTGACCATGGTTCAACCAGTGCTGTAATGGATAGAGTCCACTAGGACCACCTCACCCACCTCCCCAGGAAACTAGGAAGCACACTCACAACAGGAACAAGCGAGAAAAGAGGATGACCCAGCTACTAATATCCCCTGTGAAGAAGCCTGTCTTCAGGCATGCCTCAGGATTTTGCTGGAGATACCTGCCCATCAGCAGCCTACAAGCAGACCTACAGATCCTTCCCCACTGTAGCACAGAAACCAAGGACTAAGGTCTCAGATCTGCTCAAGATGATTTACAAAAGCACTCATTCTCTACAAAAAACATCAAGGTAGTGAACGTGTATATATTTTCAGCTGTAATCTGAATGACTTCATGAGAGGAAAGTCCTGCTTATCAAACCTGATTTCCTTCTATGACAAGGTAACCCACCTATAGCTGATCAAGGGAACCCAGTTGATGTAATCTTTTTGGATTTCAGTAAAGCTTTCAATACTGTCTCTCACAGGATCCTTCTGGACAAAACGTCCAGCACATAGTTGGATAAACACATCACACAATGGGTGAGCAATTGGCTCACAGGTTGAGCACAGAGGGTAACATCAGACTGGCCACCTGTCACTGGTGGGGTTCTGCAGGGCTCCATCTTGGGCCCTGTGCTCTTCAACATCTTCATAAATGACTTGGATGCAGGACTGGAAGGGACAGTAAGCAAGTCTGCAGGCCACACAAAACTCAGAGGAGCTGTTGACTCCCTCAAAAGCAGGAAGGCCCTGCAGAAAGACCTCGACAAATCAGGGGAGTGGGCAGTCACCAACCTTATGAAGTTCAACAAGGGGAAGTGCCTCATTATGCACTTGGGATGGGGCAACCCTGGCTGCTCATACAGACTGGGGAATAAGATGCTGGAAATCAGTGCCCTGGAAAGAGACCTGGGGGTCCTGGTTGATGGCAAGCTGAATAAGGGCCAACCATGTCCTGGGGGGCATCAGGCAAAGCATCGCCAGCCAGGCAAGGGAGGTGATTGTCCCACTCTGTTCTGCTCTGGGGTGGCCTTACCTGGAATATTGGGGCAGTTTTGGGCACCACAATATAATAAAGACATTAAGGCATTAGAAAGCGCCCAAAGTTTAAGTTTAAACTTTTAAAAGGCAGTTTAAGACGGTGAAGGGGCTTGAGGGGAAGCCGTGTGAGGAGCAGCTGAGGGCATTTGGTGTGTTCAGCTGGAGAAGAGATGAGGGGAGACCTTATTGCAGTTACAACTTCCTCCTGAGGGGGAGGGAGAGGAGGGGCAGGCATTGATCTCTTCTCTGTGGTGACCAGCAAGAAGACTTGAGGGAATGGCCTGAAGTTGTGTCAGTGGAGGTTTAGGTTAGATATTAGAAAAAGGTTCTTCACCCAGATGGTGGTCTGGCACTGGAAGAGGCTCCCCAGGGAAGTGGTCACAGCACCAAGACTGACAGAGTTAAGAAGCATTGGGATGATACTCTCAGGCACATGGTGTGACTCCTGGGGATGGTCCTGTGCAGGGCTAAGGGTTGGCCTCAATGATCCTTGTGAGCCCCTTCCAACTCAGCATATTCTGTGATTCTGACTAGTACAGCTGGCTTGAAATCTAACCTGCAAAGACATTTTCACACTAACTCTTGCACCAAATTTATTCATCTCTATAAATTTTTGTGTAGGCAAACAATTATTTGTTTTTCTGAAGGTACTGCGTGTTTGGCAATTGCTTTTTAAAGAACAAAGAAAACCAGGACTGGCAAGGGAAAACTTTAGCAAGAGTCCAAAGTAAAAGGCATGAAATTAAAAATACATTAAACAGAAGAAAGGGGTAGATAATGCAGAAAAGTCAGAATTGTCTCAGCAAGTTACTTTTAGAAAAAAGGAATTTATGTCTAACCAGGAATTTGATACAGCACATCCACAGTAAATGTGAAAAAAATGCAGGTAAAGATCATGCTACTTATTCTGAGATGACAAAACACGTTAACAAACTATATATAGGGAAGCACTAAAATATAGGCACGTAGCAAAAGCATTAAGAATTCTGCTTAAAGCAGGTAATACTTCCCCTTCATGAGGAAGGCAAATGCAATTTATGTTTATCATATAAAAAGGTGGGGTTTTTTTCTTTTACAATGTTGTCAGAAGAACGAGCAAAAATAAACAGACATCTAAACTTTACGGAATTAAATGTATTGATGCAGATTAAAATCTTAATTTATCTGGAAAGCAAATGGGTGCCAAACCTAAGCCTTTCATCTGACTCTGTCCCTTTCTTTCAGTAGTTTGAAAGAAAAGCGAAACAGATCTCCTTACATTTTTAAAAAAGAAAAATGCAGCTATTTATAGCTGCATTTATTGGAGCTGTTTCCTTATCAGGAAGTATGTAGCTGGGAATTACTATCTGCCTGCAACGGAAATTCTTTCAGGGATACAAAAACCCAAAAAGGAAATTTCCCTTCAAAGATATTCTGCATTTTTTTGCTGCTGATGTGTTTAAAATAAAATGTCAATGCTCTGACCAGCTCACAGCCCCTTCGGGACAGTTGTTTTGCAAACTAGAAGCTTTAAGACACCTGAGGGAAATATTAAAAAAATGCTTCCAGAAAACTGAAAGAGAATGCTGGGAACATATTAATAAGAAAATAAACCTTTTTTTGCAGGATGCTGAGATTGTGCAAATTCATTACCAGCATTATAATATCTTTCTCTGAAATAAGCATGTTCCTAGAGCTTTTCTTTACAGAAAGCATTTGCAAAATTTATCACTGGCAAAGAGCTGATTCTTGCAGTTCTAACTAGAGTTGATTTGTTCAGACCAGGTCTTCAGATCAGGACTTCAATGTGGTCTGTATAGCTGACATACCTGCCTGACTGAACTTCTGTTGCCCAATTCACTGCTTCCACCTCCACCCCCAGGGCATGAGTGTTGCATAGTCCAAAAGCCAGTGAAACTACAACTCTTCTTTTGAGAAGGGAACAGGTAATGCAAAAAGCCTGTATGGGGGTACCACACTGGTACCACACCCTTCTGCATGTCACAGCACCAGGACAGGGCAAAGGCCATGTAGGACACGGGCAGAATATTGTTTGCCTGCAAGAGAGGTCCAATTTTTTCAGCCCATGGGATCTAGTGCTACGAGCAACTCTGGAGTTGGATAGTGAAACTCCAGCTACAAGGATCTACTCAGTAAAGTCTCAAACAGGAAGATTTCCACTGTCTCCAAAGCAGTCCCTATAACTGATAATTTTGCCAGAGTCCCTTATCCTTCCTCTCCATTAGCTGCATAACACCCCCACACTATGCCTGTGGACTCCAAAGGCAGGAATAATACATTAGTTAATCATTAGAGACATTAATTTAATTTTTACTTGTCAAGGTATAACTTGACATTTTCATTTTCTAGTCTGTATAATTGCTATAGAGCTATTTAACCATGCTGCCAGTGCAGAGTGGACGCTTTTTTTTTCAGTGGGATACAAAAGTATAGGGAGATCAAAACCAGACAAGCAGATGGCCTAAACAAAGCAGGGTGCTTAGGGCTATTCCCGGGGTATGACTTTTATGCACAAAAACTCATATGGAAAGATTTGGAGCTAAGCAAGCTTCCTAATGCTTTGACTCTCAAAAGCCAATCAGTGGTGATTATTTATTAACTCACAACATCAGCAACCATATGCCTATTAAATATATATAAACTTCTTGAACAAGGATCACTGCTACATTAATAGCAGCATGCTAGTCCTGCACAAAAAAATTTACATGACTGAGCATATTCAAATATATTCATCCCATAAGACAGCACACAAGTACGCCACAACAGTGGAATGGCTGATGCATAAATGCTTCTCCTCCCTCCCAAGTATCTTTGGAGAATGATCTTAAAAAGAGGCTCTTGGCTGCGGTGTTGGATTGGGTCTCCAAATCTGAGTGGAATCATTTTACCAAAAATCTCTTCAACAAACTTAAAAATCATTTACTGCTCCAGCAGTAAAATGGGGAGTTAGAAAAATGGCATAAAACCCCATTTAACAGATATTTTGCTAGGGTGTATTTGCACCAGAAGGAGTGCCAGCACAGGAGAGGGAAGCCATAGAAGTACAGCAGAAGGAAATCCAACTTTTCATAAAGGGCATCAAATAACGTGGTTCTTTTCTGCGTGTGTGTATACACACAACCCATCACATTAATTCCTGGAAGTTTGAAGCAGGTTTCTCCTCAGACGCTATACGCCCCTCTCAATGCTGCACAGTGTTGCTCTCTTCCAACAGTCAGCAGCTCAGCTCTGTTAAAAGAGCATGCATGTTATGTTGTTTCTGCAGGGGTTTTTGCCACACTTGTGTTTTGTTGCAAGGCTCTCACCACACAGTGGTTTCTTATTGTGGAGTTGTTAGTCATGGCTTACACGCAGTTTCTCTTCTGTGTTTTCTTTAATTGTAAGGTTGTTTATGAATGCTGCATTCTTTGCATTCATTTTATTTCTTACAAAAAATAATAAAAGAACTTGGAAACATTTATAATACAAATGAAAAATTAAACAAAACACGCTTGGGGTGGAAAGAGAAAAGCAAGCTAATTTTAGGTTCATTGGAATTGACAGCGCCCCTTTAAGACAAAGCTTGAAATGCTTCAAACTCAGCAATACCATAAATGTCCTGATGTTTTTGCTTCTTATTCCTCTCCACACTTCCCAGGGGAATTCCACAAGGGATCAATCTTGAATCCCAGATTAAAGCGACATGGCCTCCTTTCCCCTCTGAATAAAGGTGAGTGTGTGTTTTGGAGATTTAAAACCCTAAAGTGAAGCTTTCCAGAAGGGGAAAAGACTGGCTTATCACCACTGGGACTCCCACACTGCCAGTTCTCTGTACCCTGCAGCACAGGTCTCTTGACCTCCCACCTCAGGACTGTTTTAATAAGTTCCCACCGAGGCAGGAAGGATTCTATCCCTCCACATGCTTCCACTGAGGACTGTTGGTGCAGGAAACTGCTGTTAACTCTGGGCAACGACCAGGCACATTAAAAAAATAAAAAGCACTCGGCTCTGGAATAATCTCCCAAGAAACAGAAACCAGCAAGTGAGCTCCGTTTACAAGGTTTTTCACACTTAATCTGGATGCTTCTGCCACAGTGACTAGATGGCAGTCAGGAGCTAACAGATTTAGGGTTCAACTCACCAGCAGTTTACATCAAAGATGACAAGTGAAGTGGCCCTGTGTCATTCCAATGCAACCCCAGTGACAAGAGGCTTAAGTTTCCTACAGGTGATGAACAAAGACAATGCCAGAAATGTGCAAAGCACGATCTTCATGATCCAAAGGCCACAGCTGTCCCAGCTGGATCAGTAATGGGGTTTTACTCTACCCAGTCCAATATATTCCAGATGAAAAAACTGCATCTATATTGTGCCAGCCATGGTATAAGAGCAACTCTGAGACTGGGCTTCCCACCCATCCAAGTTCCCTGTTTGTATAATTGCTTTGGAACAGGCCTGAGATTCACTGTAAGAAATCTCTGGGATGCAGGCTGGAGTAGATGTGTTAAATTCAGATGAACACTTGAGGATGCCCATGGAAGATACCACCTTAGGTAAGAGGCAGGCATAACCAATGTCTTTCCAGCTCATGATTTTCATCCTATTTATCTAAAAACTGGGTATAGCTCACAATCATGAAGGAGCTAGGCCCAGTCACTTTGCTAGAGTTAACCAAAGTAATGGTCACTGAGGTTGACAGGATGGCTGGCTGGGATTTCTACAGTCCAGTCAGCCTGTCAGTAGATTATTAAGAGTTATAAATTGAAAGACTGAGGCACCGCTCAACAGAGGAAGCAGATGGACCCTGCTCTGCATAGCTCATAACATAAAAGTGCAAGAATAGCCCATGGTAGAACACAAAGATGCAACATCAATATTAAATACTGCAGTTGGATTTTAGCAAACAGTGCCACTGTATCAGCCTAATAATTCTTTTTTTTAGTAGTGGGTTGGTATTGATTACTAGAGGACTAGCTACCCAGAAAGGGAACGACACATAAGGTGAAAAGCAGACTAGGAGAAAAGGCAAGCATATAAAGAGAGAGGAATGAGGTTTAAGTGTCATGTCAGAGAAGAGCAAAGAGGGGTCTAGAAGAAGCCAATCATTTGAGAAAGAGGCCAGTCCAGGTCCCACTAAATTCAGTGGGGATTTAAGCACTCATTTCAGTGGGACAAGGATTATTCTCAGAGTCACTAATTTGACATTCTGGCCACCTCTCAGTCCCTTTGTCATATGAAGCTTTATTGTATTTTCCTAGTATGTGCGTCAGTCAGTTTTGTTCCGCAAAGATCCTTCCAAAGCAAACATTTTTATTGCTTTCTGCTCTGAATGTGGCTTAGGGTGAAGGGCTTTTTTTCCCATCTCACTACATACTCTCAGTTCAGTGCATTGAATATTCTAGTAACTAAATAACAATCTGCTTAATGCTTCAAAGTAGCTTTCCATCTGCTAGCCAAAACTGTAGAATATTCAACAGGTGACAAAGAATTAATAAAAGGAGCAGCATAATTAATAGACACTATACAGGAGAAAAATGGATCCTTGGCAAACCTGAGAGAGTTGTTGCTTCCTCTTCCTCTGGTTTCCTGCATTCCTTTAATAATAATAATAATAATAAAAAAGAAAAAAAAAAAGAAAACAATTGGTGCCCTTAAAACACAAAACCCACAAATGATACATATAAGCAACAATGCACAATCAAGAGAAAGAAGCTGTTAATAAACTGCCTTCAGGTATTATAAATGACTTAGTTTAAAGAAACTGCCCAACTGAGAGCCCAACTACCTGTCCTACCTTACTACTCATGTTCCCACTTGGGACAGACAACTTTTTTTCAGTATGTAGTACAGATAGGGTCACAAAGATGCCAAACCAACACAGAACCACTGGACTAGTTCCCACCAAATCAGAGTATCAAATAATACTACAAACAGACATGTACAAAGATTGCTATGAAACACTCACTAAAAACTTAAAGCCTTTAATACAATTATTGCAGAAAACTAAACAAATTTCCTTCTGTCCTCCTCAATGAGGGCAATAGAACAGAAAGTAACAACAAGGGACACACAGAGATGTTGAAATAAAAAATGTCATCTCACTAGCTGTGTGCAATCAGGTCTGCATATGGTGAAGTTCATCAAAATCACTTGTGGCCTGGAATTTATCACACACGGGAAAACCAAAAACCAGAACCCTAGCCTACAATGGAAAAAAAAAAAGTACTCAAATGATTTTACAAACAGGTCTTTAGCTTTCCCTACCACCACGACACCCCAAAAGCAAATGCAGTCAAGACGACAACACTGCAGTTCCAATGTAAAAGTTCTCCCCTATGAGGTGATGCATGTTCTGTGGCATGTTGAGTTGTATCATCTCACTCTGAACATCAGTGCAGACTGTTGGCGGGGTTCAGAAAAAAGGCAATAGCAAGAAAAATCAGTTGCTGTCAAGAAAAATTGCTTCATCTGTACAGAAAATTATGTGCAGTGTGTCTTATTATGACAATGGGCGGCAGACATACAAAAGATGCCAACCCTAAAGAGAGAAGAGTAATTAGTTCAGAGGAAGAAATTAACTCATGCTCACGTTTGTATCAAGAGAAAACTCTGAAATCTCTGCCCATAAGATCCACCTCCCTAAACAAACACACACGTGTTCCCAAGATAACATGCCCTTCAGAGATAAAAATCAAACATACAAATCAACGTAAATGTGCAAGGGGGAATGCTTTGCACAGGATCAGAGCGTGCAACATGTCCTTTCTTAGCACTGATATTTCTTCTGTATCTCTTGTTGAAGTTTTTTGTTGAAGGCGACAAAATAAAACCATGAAGCCTCTAGCACATATATACTGTTGCTGTTATAGAAGGCAACCCATCTTATTTTAATCTTGTGTATTACGAAAAAGGAAAAACCTATTTTCTCTCTGATTCAGAGAGTATTAATAGACACAGGGAAGGGTTCTCATATAAATCTCTTAAATGCTGTATCCTCTATGGAGTTCCAAGGACTTTTTACTACAAGGTATCGGCTATGGCATAAAATAAGCAACTAATGGCAATTTACCAGATGAGACAAAGAGATTTGCTTTAATAAAAATAGAATAAAAAAAATACAGACCCCATCAAAAAAACCCACTAACTCTCTCTGTGGCAATATTAAGTGTGTCCTCAGAGATAAGGGGTATGCAGATAGTTTCAGAGGACTTCCACCTATCTTAGCATTCTTCATTATCACAATATCTGGGCAGTTAAGAGTCTTTGCACTCATGACTTTTTTTAATTTTACAGTGGGGAAACTAAAACAAGATGTCCAAGGTCACAGAAGGCACCAAGGGCAGAGTCTCGTGTGAGAGCCAAACTTGCTTCTCTTCAATCTTCAGTAAAAATCTCCATTTTCCAAACACTCCTTCGGTCTGACATTAGTCTAGCGGAGATCAGATATGCTGCAAAACTACCACAGCATACCCACCAGGGCCAAAGAGCAACTGTTTTTTGACTACATACTTAAAATGTAGGAAAGTACATTCTCCAGCTCCCCGCTTATCCTTTGTTTACAATGCCCCCAATACTCTGTTCCTAGGTAATAGGTGGATGATATAGACAAACAAGTATGTTTAAAAGTAGGGGTAACAGTCCCTTACAGAGAAGTGCAGCATGAGAGAAAGGTATGTTTTATCAGAAAATTATCCTTTACTATCCCAGAGATTTAAAGTTAGGACTACTTACACTGTACTTCTATACTACAGGAACAGGGTTGACTGGGGAGAAAGCAGCTTCTTAAAACAAGAAAGGTTGTGTGAGAAGGAAAAGGGTGCCTTTATATCACCCCCAGAAAAAGGTGTTTGTCTACATAATCTAGCTGTGCTGGCCAAAGAGGAGTCCTCCTATGCAAGACTGTAGCAAAGAGGGATCTGCATTCTACTCTTCTAAATTTTGCATTTCTCCGTTTTCCAGTCTCTGGATTAAGTCAGCTCAGCATAGCTGAGACTCATTTGCTCACCAAACAGTGAGAAATAATTTATTGCACAATAGGAAATTTTTCTACTAATTATCCTCATACTATTCCTGTTAGCAGTTTCAGAGTGCTTTTAAACATCAGAAATAGTGAAATTTCTAATAGGAAGGCACAAAACACTGCCTGAATCCACAGGGTGTACTTCATGTTCCAGCTGAAATGTTTGTCTCTAGTTCTCTCTTCACTTGGGCTAACTGTTGTTTTCAGCTGCATCTGTAGCATAGCTAAGTGAAGATGTATGGGTTAGGACTGAACTCTGCCTTTATTTTGGTAAATGCCAACAGAACATCACGGAAACAGAAGGAGTAGAGGCCTGACAAGCTATCAGCTCTGTGTATGAACAGAGAAACTCACCGTATCTCTCTGTTGCACTGGAATTAGTGAGGGTTCGAAGAAGTTATTATATTTCAGCTAATCGACAAAAACAGTGGTAAGGCTGGAACCAAACAAAATCTCAGACCTAGAAAACCCTCAGACTTTGTGGGTCGAAACCCAATCTCCACACAGTACCATAACCTGAACTAGAAAATTACAACCTTGCCTTACTTCTGAGGTAGTTTGGATTTAGGATGAAAACCGTGACTCAGATGCATCTCTAAAATAAACAAACAGACAAAAAATAAAAGAGAGGAGTCCATGCAGGAACTGAAAAATCCCATACTAATACCTCCTAAACCTCATTACTCGGAATCCAAAAGGTGCTGAATTATTTCTATACACAGTATCAGGAACACTACTCCTGGAATATCATCCTCAGTGCTGTTGTCTTCACTTTAAGAAGGATGTCTGAAGTGGGAAACAGTTCACAGAGATGATACAAACAGAATTTAAAATCTGGAAGCTTAACAGGAAGATTGACAGCTTTAAAAACCTCTCTTCCTATCCAGTTTAGCTGAGAAAAGGTTAAGAAGTGACTATCTAAAAGCACCTATATCAGGAGTAGTCTTTTGATAATATTTAGCAGGAAAGGAGATAATGAGATCTAATAGTTGGAAACTGAAGCTTGACTAATTCAAACTATAAATAGGGCACTTAAAAAAAGCAAATAAGGAGGATAATTAAGCATTGAAAGAACATCTAGAGACCTTATATCCTCCCCATCATTTAAGTCTTTTACATAAAGAACAGAAATCTTTCTGCACCTGTTGTAGCTCAGTTACGGGACCCAAACACAGCAGTTACTGCATGAAGTTCTGTAACTGAAGTTATACCAGAGATCATTTAAGGAATTCAGAATGGTCGCTCGTGGTCTAGCTATGAAACTATGTACTTTAAAAACAGTGTTTTTAACAGTGTTTGGCTCTGCTGGTTGATGACAGTGTTTTGTGTCAATATAAACTGCATAGTGAGCTACAAAATACTACGCTGCCACAGACTACAACTAGTAAGGCTATGTAAATGTGTTCCATGCTGTTTATGATCTCAGACACTAACTATATAGAAGGCTATTTCACAGATATTTCATGATTAATCATCTGTGCTTTTACACTGCAACAAGTCAGACTGGTGTGGAAACACTAAACTTGCAAGGCTTCTTTCGCATTAAAAATGTGCCAACCAAAAGAACAGGAAAACTAAAACAAAGATCAAGGTGAAAAAATATCACACCTAAAAATACTGGATAAAAAGTCTTCACTGAGAGGAAGCCTTATAAGCTCTACATTATCTAGCATGCTGGCTAGCTGACATGAAGGAAGTAGGTAAAACAGCCACCACTTTCAGTATCAAGGGTCTCTGTCTTCCTGCCTTATGCATCTTCCAGACACAGCAGGGAGTGCAATAAGTAACTGTAAAGCCAGCCGTGATCATAGCTGTGGAGGGGACAGACAGTAGCTCCCACAGCAGAAGTAAGCAGTAACAATTAATGCAATGAGGAATAGACCTGGGAATTAACAGCACCTGTGGGGAAAAGAACAGCTGGAGAACTGTTTCTGTGTTGGGGTTTTTTTTGTGTTTAAGTTTTGGGCAAAGCACAGAAATGCTCTGTGAATGTGGCATTAAGTCCTCCCTGGCCTAGAGGAACAGATCAGCAGCCACACGTATGTGCCAGCCAAACCGGGCCTGGGAGCTCATGGATACTCAGGCAGTGACCAGACAGGGTCAGAAATGTCCACAGTGCCAGATCCCACTCCTGTCAGAAAGCAGAGAAAAGGTATAACCCAGGCTATGCAAGACCATGCAGAATGCTGCACAGGCAACGAATGACCTCGGGGCAGAGCAACTCAGTGGCCAGCAAAGGAGTGAGCACAGACTACAAAAACACTTGAAACAGTCTTCATACAGAAAAGGAGTGTGTGTGTGTGTGTGTGACAGTTGAGGACAGCAGTGAGAATGTCTTGTGATAAACATGGACTTTACTCCCCTGCCCCCCTGAAATCCCAAATCCATTTCTCAGTTGGCAAAACACAAAGTTTTGCTTGCTCCTGGCCCTCTTGCTCACTGTTGCTCAAGTAACCCAGGAACGCAACACCTGAAAAAAGTTTACTTAAAACATTTCTATTTCCATTAGAACTGCTTCTTCTCCAAATAAGAAAATTCCACTCTTCTTGTCCTCATCCTATCTCCCTAATTCACTTCTCGCTTGCCAACAGTCCTTGGCCTTTCCTACTTCTCAAACATGAAATCATCTCAGCAAGAAGTACCTGGCTCTCACCTTGCCCCCAGCTCCAGTTTTTGTTTCAATGTCAGTGATATGTCCTTCCTTTGCAGCATCCTTTTGTGCTCAGCTAAGCTCATTCTTCCTCCTTTCCCACTGCCTCTGTTAGCCCTCATGCTCTATACCAAAGAGCCTGGGCACCATGAGTATTTGAGAACATTAGCAACCTGAAAAATACCCACAGCACAAATACATTCCACTCGCCACAGATTGTGAAATCAACCTTGTGTCACAGCACATAACCAAGCAATTCCTCTGAAGTGGAAGAAACATAGGACTTCCTGTCAAAATAAACCCTCCATACTCGTGCCTGTCATGAGAAATGACAGCCCAACTGTTTGGCAAGGGGATGGGAGGGGGAGATACAACATACTGTATTTAAGACTAATTTCCTTTAGCTAAAAACAGTAGCTAGGAAAACCAAACCAGCTAGATCTTAAAAAGAAAAAAAAAATAAGTATAAAGCCAGGGACTTCCTTGCTCTCTTCCATAAAACCAGTGATAACTCCTCACCCCGCCCTGCCCCCTCCTCAGTCCAAGAACTGAAGACGCCTCTGTGCTGACACTCACGCAGGTGTGCTGGCAGTCTGATCGCGTCCTCATCCATCCTGATCGCTTGAGGCACTGGGACATGTAGTGGTGACGAAGTGTAAGTCGGTACCGGGCTCGCTGGAGGTGTGTACGAAATTCTTTCCTGCTGTTAAAAAGAAAATGGGGGGGGAGGGAGAGAGAGAGGACAATGTGAACTTTGGAATGGAGGTGTGAAACCAAGGTAGAGGAGGGAGAAGTAGGTGGAAGGAAGGAAGAGTGTGAGTGTGTGTGTGCGCGTGGTGATGGTGAGCAGCACTAGTGATGCACCTGGCTGCCCAGGGAACCACAGAGCACAGCACGCTTTGCGGGCAAGCACTGCACAGGCTAAGTGCTGCCCCGTGCTGCAGCCAGAGGCCAAACAGCTTTTAGGGCGATGGGTCTAATTTTCAAAAGGTCCATAAAATTTCCAAGATACTTTTCAGAAATTTGCCAAGGGAGGAAAGGGAAGTGACACATAAGTGGGGAGACTCCGAAGGTTTTATGTCAGTGAAAATCTGACAGCAACTCCATGATACAACCATGAGTCCCACTGAAGTGCCAAAACCACTACACTAACAAATCAGTTATGATCTGAACAAGTTTGTTACACATTTAACACTACTCCTTCCTAGCATTTTAAAGACATTAATAAATTACTTTTGTCTTTGCTGCAGAAAAATATATCACTACAAACTACTCTATTTACCATCAAGTAATGTAATACTTCTGTTTTTGCCTAACCTGGTTACTGTTATCTTCTTTGAAGTAATTTAACTTGCAACCAAATAAGTAAGTTGGCATACAGAAAGCAGCTATGCAAGGACACCCACAGAAGCATATATCACAGAATATTCTGATTTGGAAGGGATTATTAAGTCCAACTCTTAAGTGAATGGCCCATACAGGGGATTCAACCCGTGACCTTGGCATTATTATCATCAAGATTTAACCAACTGAAGTAATCTCAGGGTCAAATAGAGTCAAAAGGCAATTTGTGAATGTTGCATTAGTTTCATAACTATCACAGGTTTTTATTTACAAAAACGCCTGTCAAGAAATCTAGACCGAAACTTCATGAGATCTGATGGGAAAATTCTTCCATATTTTAAGCCTGTACTCCAATCACAGCACAAATTATACCCTTTGTAAATAAATATAGCCACAATTTTACAGGAACATAAAAAAAAAAAAAAACCATATGATTCCTGAAAGGCAATTCATGCTATTCTCCAAAACCATGCTACTGAAATTTAAGAACAGCAGTGCAAACGGTATGGATTTACATCTCTGCATGCACAGAAGCAGGAGGAGTAACCTTAATTTCTGAGGACTTGCAGGACAGTACAAGTGCAGCTCCTTACCCTGACCTCAATCTCTGGCAAATGGAAAAGACAAATTTGGTGCTGGTCCAAGAGAAGGTAACTATTTCCATGACAAACCACAACATCATCACAGTAATGAGACAGGGAAATAGACTGAAGCTGATAGAGGCACCTGCAGAACATAATGTTAGCACCCTTACCCCCAAAAGGACAGGAAGGCTTGTAAAAAAACCCTTTGAGGCAGATTAGGTGACATGTCTAAAACTAAATGTAACATGGAGCACCTAGAAAGTCTTGCATTTTTCAGCCACCACTTCAAAGCAAGCCCAGTTCATTCTTCTGCAAGGTGCTGCTAGCTGCTTACTGCTCAGGGTTCAGGCAGAACCAGAAGTTTAGCCTCAACATCAGGGGTTCCACCTCTATACACTATAGCCACATGGCAGAGAACACTGACAACATATGGTGAGCAAACCATTATAACTATTCTGGGTTTAGATGGAGTGAAGACAGGCCTGTTTCACTCCACCATCGTGATGTTATTTCTGCAAGGACAATCTCTGTGGCTTTTAGCTCAGTACTTTTTAACCAGAAATTGTTCAATCTTATGATCCTGTCTTCCATAAACTCAATTTCTTTCTATTTATCACTGTCCAGGCGACAGCAATCCATTAGATTATATGAATTCAGCTTTTTGTAGGTAACAAACATGGATGTTCATTGTGACACAATGAAAGACAAACTTGTGGAGCTACAAAACATTATTCTGTTTTCTGCTTATGTAATTCCTTCCCCGACCCAAAACAGCTGCCTCTATGCTTCCCATTCCCACAAGGTGCAGCTCTCTGTGCCTGTTCTGCAGTCTCACTGTTCATTTGCACTTCTCACCCCAGAGGACAGCACCAGCGGACTGCAACGAAACGAGGCACTTCCCAGCATTTTCTGCTGCAATCCACAGTTCTGATAATCGAACCACACTGCCCCTTTTTGTTTATTGAGATATTTATAAAAACAGGAACGCTTCTGAAATACTTCTGAAACACTTGCCTCTGCAAACAGGTACTAGAGGATAGGTGGGAGACCTAAGTCCTTTTCCTCCCTCCTGAAGATTGCAGGATACAGTCCTGTATTCGGTCCATTTTATGCTCACAGAAATAATGAATCATCGCTTCAAAGACAAAGGCTAATTGGCTTCAAAGGGCCAAAAGCAGGTGAAAAGTGAAAACAAAAAATGAAATTAAATCTAGAATCTGTGCACTTCCCTCAACACCCAGGAGGCACTGGATCAAATTAAGATATTATGCTTCCAGTACCTGCCTTTACTGATCAACCTCCTAAAGGCATACCATAACTTGATTTATACCATGACAGTTTCACTGAGATTTACTGTTATAAACAGATACATTTCATTAATTTTTTCCTAGTATTCTTAGGAACAGGACAGTCAAAACCTGAAGATATGGAAATGCTTACTTTTTCCATACACCTTGGATGTCCACAGTAATGTGTGTACAGAATTAGTAGTATTTACAGAACACAGTTCACAAAGCACAAAGGGGAGTTAGCTATCCAACTTCTATTAGTGCCTTTGAAATGCCCTCTCTTACCAATCTTGCATTTTTTTCCAGCACCTTCAGCCTAAATATCAAAGTAATTTACAGACATTAGGTAAGTATTTTTCTTTTTATTAGACACATGGACAACCTGAGTTACAGCAAGTGCAAAGCTCAAATGAGCTAAGTAATTTCAGCGCTAAGCTGTCATGAAAAAGGCCAGCATGTGCCTCTCAAGGGCAATACATTTAACAATTGCAAGCTGAAAGAGTTGCCTTTGTAACTGTCCTGGACTGATTTCCAAAAGGTGTGGAATGGTAATGGCACAGGGAGGTCAAGGCATCTCATGGGAAAAATGAGCTTCATGCCTGTTTGCAGCACGGGGCAGTAATGTGGCTGGAAGCAGAACTGCAGAGATTAGTCCAGTTCTGCAACCTACCTCTGTGCATCAGCCACACACAACTCCCAGCCTACACAGACACAGTCACATGTGTTCCTCCACACTTTTTGAGGCTTTTTAGAGTCATATTTCCAGGAGGTAACTGTTGTGCTCACACCAGTGAGAATGGATTTGCATTACCCTTCACAACTCCAGAACTGCTCAGTGCTTCTCTCTGTGGGATCCATCAAACAAAAACATGGCTGGCATCTCATGCTTCTAAGGTTATACAACCAGACACTCTGCTACTAAGAATTTTTCTGAAAGAGTTTCCTAACTAGTCAGTTTAATATTTCTCTTTGTATTAAGGCCAAGAATGGTAGGGTTGTTCAAGCCACAGCTTGGGAGGAAGGATAGGCAGTGCTGGTAGAACCAGCATGAACCTTGCGTGTACTTGGGCAAACACCCTTGCTGCAACTTAATCTACTGGTAAAAGAAACTGAATCAATACACATTTGGTGTGATCCTTTGAAATGTTTGGTGATGAGTGCTAGGAAAGCACTTGGTATTACCACATTCCATATTTGCCATCTGCCAGGGGACTCTATAAACATTTAAACCTACAAGTGACCAGATGCTCAGTCTCAAACAACTACCAGCTACCAGCAATTTCAAAATAGCAACTCCCTAGTATTTTGCCAGTAGCCACAAAGAAGTGGATGAAAAAGCTGGCATACTGATTGCCATCATCATTTTTGATAGGTTTCTTCAGCTCACAGTGAGTCAGGAAAGTTCCACCATGAAATTTCACCTTGACTACAACAACTGAACAGATGCATTAAGTCAACTTTTATGGAGGCCCTCCCTGGGGTTTACTCTAGTGGCTGGTGCTACAACAGTGCCACCAGGACAACCAGCCAGGTGTGCTGAGACTGGGGCATACCCAATTTAGCAGAGACACGTTGAAACACATGGTTAAGAATCAAAAGAATTTATGCTTTTGTTCTCTTTGTACTAGAAAAGTACAAAATACTAAATATCCAGCAGCTGAGAATGCTGTAGATCATCCTATCTAAATCAGGAAGGTAACTCAAAAGCTGTATTGATCATGACTATGTAGTAAGAGTGAATGTAACAGTTGACTAGACTCCCAAAGTCATCAAAGCACACACCAGTTTCAGTTTGAGGAATTGTGGTTGATCCTTTTCAGATGAAACCTACCTGAACAGGTTTTTTTCTGTTTGGAACACAAACAATTCATATTGCTAAAATAAAACCAGTAATAATAATAATAAAAAAATCAAAATAGCAAAGTTTAAAGGCAATTTTAAAAGAAGTCCAACAGTTGAGGATGAGGGAAGCTGCAAGTAAAAACCGCTTCAGGTTTTTGCTAAAATTACACCCTTCTAAACTCCAAAGCAACAGCCTTGCAATCTGATAGTCTTTTTGTCCCTTTACTAAGTTCACTCAGATGCCAGGCACAAAGGACATAAATGTTTTTGTAGAAATGAAAATAAAATATGTAAGAAAGTCTGCTAAAACAAGCTTTCTTGTTGTCACAATGACACAACTACTTCAGTAATTGGCTAGGTGGTATACTAAAACTACGTTTTTTAATTGATAAAGCAAAGAAATGCATTACCTATGCAGCAGTTTTCAGGAAATCAAAACAGACTATGTCGCCTGCAAATACCCTGCGCTGGACAGAAAAGGCAGCTGAACCCAATCACCTCATAGAAACTTACTCCTACACTGCATGTAATGGGACAAATTAACCAAGAGGGAAAGCTGACACATTTGGCCCCCAGGGTGCTGGCGTACCTGTGCCACTCCATACCTGTCTTATTGCACTTGCTGTCCATCTTTGCTTCTACAAACATCCCAGACTCCCTCTGCTCCCCAGAGAAGCAGGCAAAGTAGAGATACAGCAGTTTGCACTGTGGTAACTTCTGGGCAGCCAACAGTAGAAGTGGAGAAAGTTACTTGTTGTGTTCTCACAGGCCATTTTTGCTTACTCACAGGACAGTGGAAGCAGGACACTGCTTTGAGGGGAGTTTCCACTTCCCTGGGTATCATCCCATCACCTGGCTCCAACTCCTCACTTGTTGGACATACGTTTAGAGAGGTGAGCAGGTGAGATGAGCAGTGTTCTGGTGCCCTCAGATTTCTGGGGAAGCTCTAGGCTTAAAACCCCCTGTGCAACATGCCCATGGCTTAAGTAAATCCAGGTTTGAAACATATGGTTGTAGCTCTCAGGACTGTGGAAGCTGGTGTTCTGGACACAACACTCTATATCCCAAATCACAGAGGATGTCCAGCTCTACGAGGACATGGGACCAATCTCTTTTGGCAAGCACACTGAGGCAAGAAAAATGAAAAGACAAGCCAAGGGACCAGGAGCTGGGGGGAGCTCATAGTGGTCTGGTTTTCCTACTGTGGATCCTTACAGGAGTATGTGTCTCGAGTAGGGTAGAGGAGAAGAAATAGCCTTAGAGAAAAGGGTTGTTGGGAGGAAATGAGGTGTTTGCAGGGCAGATTCAGAAGGCCCTGAACATGTAGGCACTCAGCAGGGCAATGCCAGCAAACCAGCCACAGAGCAGCACAGGGGACAACAGCAGCAGATTCAAGTAAGTTAATCATTAGGGAGGCACGTGAGGGGAAGCAGAAAGGGGAGGAAGACATGCAGTGTTCACCAGTGGTTTGTATGCAACACTATAGCTGGATATGAAAGTCCAAAAGACCACTATGAGACAAGTTTGAGGGTCTAGCACAGGGAGTAGGAGGGAAATCAGAGCCCCTAATAGACTATATGGCACATTTGGGGACTGTGGTCAATGTTATAGCTTGCATACTCCAACTTCTGCCAGGGACAAAGGCTCAGGCTCCAGAAAAAGCAAACTACAGCTCTGCAGTACCATGGTATGTATTAAACTCTCCACTTCTTTCCCCCAGTTGCTGTCGTCTTCATAATTTCCATGGCAGACATCTCATTTTTTATCCCATTAATATAGAAATTCATGTCAAATCTATAACAGCACAATCAGCACATTATCAGTAATTAGAGAAATTGAAACAAACACAGCTCTCTGGAACGGACCTTATGCAAAGCAGCACTGGGAAAAGATTAACATCTCATTTCCTGCACACTGAGAGTAGAGATTGTCTCTGTAATCTTAGCAATTTTGTGAAGTTCAGTTCCTCCCTGACTCCTTCCTTCAGCCTGTCCCTCCTGGGTCAGGGGTAGGTGATGGTTACCCTCTCATGTCTCGATCCTTATTTAAGTAAACAAAAAACCGGCATGGAGGTGCAATGATGCATCACAAAGGGAAGGGGAAAGGAGACAGTGGGGAAGTTCATGCTTCTCCCATAATGATTACAGCCACTGTTCTAATTAAACTAAAATTATACAGACAACAATATTGATGCACTCAAGTGTTATAGAAAGGCAACCTGAAGAGATCAATGTTGTCATTGAAAATGCCATGATACAGTTGCATTGCTGTATAAGCACTCCAAAATATTTCAAATTAGCAAATACCAATGAAGCAAATAAATAGTTGAACTACATGCTCAAAAAGTATTTCTTCTCTGTGGTCACTGCTAATATGGGGGAATAGGGAATAGAACAAGCTGTGAGAAGATACTAAACTAGAAGATAATACTAAGACAAAAATCTTAGTACAATTCATGAAATGATTAGTCATTCATATGTATAATAAAGAATTTTATCCATAGATATCTCAGCTAGGCAGCACAAAATAACAACCAAGAGGCAGAATTTAGAAGTGGAATCATCATACTCTAAATGGGAGTAAAGCCTTATCTTTCCACCCACCCTTCTTCAACATGGCACCAAGAAGAGGCAGTAAAGCTGGGACTTAGCCAACCTGACCTACTACTTCAAGGCAGAAACCAGCCATGGATTCAACTGCCTGATGTTAAGAAACGACCTATTGCCAGCTCTTTTACACATGCAACTCCAAAATTTGCGTTATGTGGTTGTCACTGCAACACTCCTCTGAAGAGCTTGCTACTGACCTTTGTTTAAGCAGGGCATTGAAAAAGCTGGGCCACTGCTGTGATCCACAGGGTTCCTTTGGCATTTATCATGGTTTTGTTAGTACACTTGCTTCACACAAAGCACCACAGAAGGTTTGAGACAGACAGACATTTGCACAGCTAGGAAAAGTACTGTGGCCAGCGAGTAAGCGGTAGGGAAGCAAGGAGGGCAACACAGAAGGACCTTCCAAGCTTGGATAGCTGTGCCTCAGGGATAGTTCACTGCACTTTTTTGTGTTCTTTTTTCTAAAACAGGGAGGGCTGGAGAGCCTCATCTCTGTACCATATGGTAGTTGTACAACCCTGCCTGCATGCATGGGAATTAACACTCTGAACACCCGTTACTGGAGTCATGTGCTCATTTCAGTGTAAGATTTCTGGAGGCCATGAAACTGAGATGGGAAAACTAAGGGAAACATGCTGTACAAGGACCTGCCCTCTCACGTGTTATGGGAAAGCTCCTCTTCAGCATCTCAAGGCTGGCATGGCAGCACAAGTGTTCTTACTTGGTTGCATTATGAAGCTGTCAAAATACTGCAATTGCTTACTATGCATTCAAACATATTTTCAAGCACAGTCATCACTTCTGGTCTTTCTATCAGGGATGTGCATTGCTTTCTGAACATTTTTACTGAAGCTACAATTACTGTGAACAGTATCCTTCACAACAGAAGGTTTCAAATATTTACATAACACAAACCACAGGTGAGAACTGTCACATGGACAAGGTCAACTCATTCACTGCCCTGGGATATCTATGTGCCCATCAATTAAGTAGTGGAAAAATCATAGGAGAGTAATTCACATAAAAGTCACAGGTTCTTTTAATCCTCAGTCACTGATGGAAACAGAATTCCTGTGGAGTTACAACACCCTGAAATACACATTTTAAAAATACCATTTACAAATATAAGAAGTGACTCTTCTTGGTCCCATTGCACACCTGGACTCTGCTCCCATTTGTACCTGCAAAACTCTCACGTTTGTGGGGTTTTTTTAAACCATGTTTCTGATTCTGATTTACATTAGTGTGGAAGTAAAATTCACATATGGACCTCAATATTTATCTTCTACAGTTCAGTAACTTAAGTCTACTCTCTCTCCTTATCTACATGAAATCAGTTTGAACCTGAGAGTCGACAGTCCGTATATGTATATGCTTATTTGGAAACAAATTGCATCATGATATGCCATAATTATCTTGTATCTGTTACCATTTGAAAATGGCACACCCAAAAATCAGCTACTACACCAAACTGGAAAAAACTCATTTATGTGTGATCATGTAGGTGCCTTCTCAAAGAAAAGTCATCCACTGCTGGAGGCACTGCAAAAACAACCCTGATCGCAGATTTGGATTCTGGTATTGAAGACCACTTCAGACCAGAGAACTGGTGTACCTACTTGCTGTCCTGTGAAACAACAGTTTAACCTGCCAGGCATCTTCACTACTTTCCTCACTGGCAAAAAAACCCCCACTACTGGCATACACAGCACCATTGCATTTCATCAGGCTTCAGAATTCTGGTAGACTTTCCACGAAAAAAGGACATACCAAACACACAGCAAAACCTGGGGGTGCCATGACAAGGTCTGAGGCTACACCTTAGAGTTGCTGCTCCTGAAGATTCAAGTGGTGCAACAGTAACCAAGCATACACAGCATGGCACAGAGGGTGCTATATCCCCTTCTTCAACAACACCTCCAAGTAGGTAAAGGCAACTTTCCAGAGGGAATCTAGGCCAGCTTGGGAATAGGAGAGCTATAATAAGTGCTCCTGGTGAAAAAATGAGCAGATCCACTTGAGTGCTCAGGAAAACCGAACAGCATCCACAACGGGAGAAAGACAGTCAAATAAAATACCCATTCTCAAAGACTGTCTTAATAAGCTAGTCCAGAAACAAGAAATGATGGATGTTTGCCACTATAAAATATCGGAAAGATTCAGATTATTTGACTCCCAGCACATTACATGCAGAGGGAGTTCCTAGAAAGGACCATACTTGCACTGACCTTGACTACTATACAGAAACTGGAAATGGAAGAAACAACAAATTACAATCTTCCTCTCCTACTATTCTTTCACCTACTTCAGCTACTTACTTTAACATGAATGAAATAAGATCAGTGTGACTATAAAAGGAAAGTCTAGCTGAAGAAGGAGAGTATATAAAAACGCCTGGTAGGATTTCACTTCGAAAACTGCATCCTGCACATTTCCAGGCACTTCATTCTGCATCATATATACACACACACCCCATAGATGCAAGACAGACAAGTTTTACAAGAGTGAAACAGTCTAGTTTATAAGGAAGAAATAAAGGAACTACAGAAATGGACAGAGATATGACAGATACAATCCAATATCCAAAGAGAAATAAAAACAGAGGAAAAAGAAGGTAACCTGGAAGACATTGCAGAAGGATAAACTAATAAGAAGCTGTGATTAAAACATTAAGATGCATTGGGAAACCACAGAAAGAAGCTGAGTTACATAAAAAGAAACAAAATCTGCAGCAGGTCAGACTGGACAAGAACTGGGTTACTTTTTTTACAATTTATTTAACAAGCTACTTAGCAGCTTTTGGAAGGTCTCTCTAGTCAGCTGTCTATGGGTATGAGAATGCAAACTAGAATAAATTGAACTTTCTGCTGATCAGTGCATCAGACACGAAAATATTACTTAGAAAAAGTAAACAAACCATCTCGGGGATAGCTTCAGGTACAGCAAGATCTTTTATTTTCTCTAAAATATAGTCCTTCCAGCACAGGGCCATCAAGATTGGCAGAACTTTAAGGAGGGTTTTAAAATATATTCATACAGAAACAGCTGGTCATGGTACTGCATATCTGATTCAAAAGAAGAAGAGATGTGCTCTCAAACGTGTTTGAAAAGCAGCTGAAGCTCACGAGCCAGACATACTTTTAAGAAGGGGTATTGACAGGAGGAGAGCTTAGCCTGAATCAGACAATATGTTCTGTATTCCGAGGACAATGACAGTGTCGAGTGATGGTTCATATTAAATGCTTTCTCTCCATTAATGCTGTACACTGTAATAATCTGACCATTACTATTACCAAATCTGCAATGTCCCTGCCTGGAGCTAATAAGTAATGAACTAAGCGGGTGAATATTCTGTTGCGTAAGGAGACCTATTAGCAATCCTTTCCCAACCACTCTGAAAACAAGAGATGCCTTCCAGGTATGACCTATCCTGTGACAGGGTACATCCCACACAGTCCTTATTCCTTCAGTCTGGAAATTCCAGGGGCACTCCCAGCACTCAGAAGAGGAATAAAAAGTGGATCACCTCCTGAACAGTGGTTCTGCACAAGGCTGGGCGGCAGATGTCAGACTGCAAAGCACAGGATAAAACAAGCTGTGCAGAAGAGGTTTGAAGAGAAATAGTAAGAAGGACACAGGTCTGTTCCCAGTCCTGCTACTGATGCTCCAAAACAAACTGTGGCATTACCACAGTGCTCATTGCCTTGGTTGCGACAACAGGACAATGGGATAATGCTGAGCCCACAGGTGCGTCAAGCCCTGTGACAAGTCTCAGTTTAGTTGCTTTCCTTTTGCCATAGCTTTTCCTGTTTGTTAAGTTCCCCAATTGTTTTAATTGTTCCTTTCAACCTCTGCATCACTTTTTGTTCTTCCTCAAATTATTATTTTGTTTTAGCTCGTAATCCCAGAGCATTGGTTATGATGTTATTCCTGGCAGAACAGAAGTGCTTAAGTTTCACTCTGGCTATCTTTGGTTTGTTTTCACAACTAAGCATTGCTGGTTCACATCTGAATGGACACTGCCGTGAGAGCCACTCCACCCTTACCATAAGACTGCTTCTGACCTTCAAATATTGCCTCACTACATAAGTGGGAAGTTTGGGAACCGAGACAGCTGAAATAGAGCAAACTCCGGACATTTTTAAGAAAAAGAGTAAAGTGCTGGTCTTGAACTCATTGTAACTCAATCTGAAGGCTTGTTTGTGGTCCTCATTACTACACTATTTAAATAAGTCCTACAATACCTTTAGCACTTTTTTGCAATAGAGAGAAGTGTTATTACACTCACCTTTACAAGTGGAGGGACCAAAACATATGCAGATAAGGTGGCTAGCCCATTCAGGTGACAGAAGCTGAGCAAAATCCTACTTTGACACCTTAGAAAATAATACTCTCTCCCAAGAACTCTACTGGGCTTCACTGTTAGGACTTGACATTTATACAGTGACTGCACTCAGAAGCAAACTGAAACACAGGGCCATTGTCCAAGGCATTCCAGAAATACCGAGCAGAAGGCAGCCCTGAAGAGCTCAAAGCCAAAACAGTTAAGATAGTGAAGCACTAGAGGAAGGATCTGTCTGAATCCTAGTTTACAGTTAGGAACAGAGGTGCAGGAAGAAGCAGCAAGTTGCCTAAATCTCATTTCGACCCTCTGCCGACATGGTCATGTTTCTGGGATTATGTTGCTGCTCTAGAAATAGGTGAAATAGAAAGAGAAAAGTACAATGACATGGACATCTTGCCAGAGCTCTCAGAATGCATCATTTCGCTTTGCAATTGAGCATTGATTTTAAACACACACCCCCATGGGAACAACTGATTTCTAATGCTCCTCTTTGTCAAAGCATTGACTGAAATCTCTCCACTCACAAGGGGTAGCAAAGATGGATGGCTTGCATCGTAAGAGAGCTTCAAAATCATTCCAGAAACACATCTCTCCTTTGCCACAAGAATCAGGATAGAGGCACTCCAAACCCTTCCCATGGTTATACATGGCACAAATCCATCTAGGAAGGGTGGATTCCTCACCTGACCCAACTCACAGTTAAACAGTCTAAACCAGCAAAGCTCTCTGCTGGTACAAGCAAAACAGGAGGGCATCAATCAATCACCCCAGCTAACCAAGCAGGGTGCTTTTAACACCAGAGCTGAGCTGTGAGACTGTCAGAGGAGATGGGGGAAGGAAAAAAACCAAACCTGCTTACAAGAAGCATGAAAAATGCTTCTTCTGTTCCTATAGCCAAGAAGGTGACTGAGACAATATTCTCAGCATTTGAGGACACACATGTTCCTTCCAGCAAGCAACCTCCAAGTCCCTTCCATCATGTGCCCTCCCCCACAGTCCTCATGAACAGCAAAGGCTGAGGTTTTCATTAGGAGAAAATTAACCTGAATTTTTTTAAGCTGGCAACAAAGACATATGACTTTTCCTGGCATTTCGCCTGTTTATACAGGACCTGCCAAACTGGTTATGTGATTTTTATGCTGCTTGCTTTTCCACAAAGTCCTTCGAAAGGCAGAATAACAGAAAGCAACCAAGGAAAAACTTTAGTTATACAGGTCCAAAGATCAAACCTTGGTAATACAGTTGGAAAATCAAAAATCAAACACAATCTTCCTAAATTTATTTTTACTATCCTAAGACCATAACTGTTTACATTTATTAAGTATGTGTTGAAGTTGAACAGTTGTTTTCAGCAGCAAAACGCAGACCCATTCAAAATCGTTTAACAGCTAAAGAGATAAGTTATGTGGCAGATAAAATGGGAAACTGAGGCACAATGTAGTGAAATGAGCTGCCCAAGGAAGGCAGAGCCAGGCACAGAGATCAGGTCTTCTAAGCAACCATATGGTTCCCTGCATGGTCACGCCACTTCTACACTTCTACATACATGTGCCTAATTCCCAACCAATGCTGGGATATGAATGCCTTAACTCTAACACCAAACAGTTCAGAATCCTACAAAATGATGCTGCTTTACTGTCCTACAATACACTAAACAGAAAATAATTCATCAGTCACAACTGCCTGCTGTAAGTCCACTGCCAGAGGCCTGAAGACCAGAAGTGGTAACAAATGTTATAGTAAACATTTCCCTCAATACATGCAATCTTGCTAACATCAAAATATTACACCAAAAATAGCCCTTTCAATTGCCACACAGGTTTAAATGTTGAGTGTTGTTGGTTTGGGTTGGTTTGTTGTGGTTTTTTTTTTTTTTTCCAGAGTAACTTATCTAGAGCACAACAGCAAACTGTGCTGCTACACTTTCCAAGTGGAACACTTGGTCTTTGATTCAGAAAATTCTGTTTTAATATTAATTTTCCTCTTCATGTGCAAAATAAAATGCAAGTTTAGCTTTCTGTTTGGAGTGCTCTTGTCTTGATCTAACATAAAAAAATTTCCTCACAGAACAAAAATGCTATGGGCGTGAGAAAAAAAAATTAAAAAATAAAAAGTAAAAATCAATTGAGTGTACCAAACCAGTCACCCTACCCACACAGCCTGGGGTGCCCCACTGTTTACTCAGGTGTCTCTATCTTCTCCAATGGCACAGAAAGCAAAGCCTTCCCCTCCAACATTCGCGTATTGCTCCACTCTCTCACCCTTGAGGCCACCTAGCACACACGGAGTCTGCCTCTCAGATAGCCCTGGTTTAACTGACATGGTAAATATTCATTTTCATTGGGCTGTATAATAAAGGATGAGATAAAACCTTGAGTAAATAAACGGGCAAAGTTCGAGCATACAGCTGCTCCTCACAGGCTACTTTGAGCTGACACACCTGCTTCTTTGGCAGCTGGTTTAGCTCCCTAAGGTTTGGGCTTTGCAGGGCTGGGATCATTCTGTCAGCCAGAAAGATCCCAAAGCAATTTACAAACAATTTACGAGGGATTGACAATCTCACCGCACAACAAGTAAATGGGCACCACTGCTTACACACCTGCAAGCAAAAGAAAAAAAAAAATAAACCATTCACCAGAAAGACAGCTGATTGAGAGTCCTTAGATGAGAATGAGCCCTCCTGACCCTGCAAACCCTACAGAAACACCACCTCCTATGGTTGTAAGCTGCCCGAGCTTGTCCAGGTCCCTTGGTAGCCACCACGGAGGAATTCATGGAGGCAACAGTAATATCAACGTACATAACCACACAGTGTGTAAGAAAGGATCTCTCAAAACAGACTGGATGCTTACAGCTCATGTGGATCAGACTTCATGGACACAGTAAAGCTATCCTACAGACCCCTCCTCTACAGCATGCATCCTTGGACTGCTTTTAGGCTGACATATAAGACACTGATGGCAAGTGTGATTCTTCACACCAGGAAAATCCAGCCTGAATTAGACAGAACAGTGTACACTCTGTGTGTGATAGGATGACGTGCACGCAACAAACTGCATTCATTATGGAACTAGAGACCATTCTACTTGCCTCCTGCCTGACAATCCTGTGCTAGAATTACATAACTTTGTAAGCTGCCATAAAGAAAAAAAAAAGTATTTCTTTATTTATTTACACCATAAGCTTCTCCTCTTCCTATCTCCATCCAGACTGGAATCCTAATAAATGATCCAAGGCCCCAGAGTGGAAATACTAAAGCTACTAATACATTTAAAAGCTGAGTAAGCCTGGTTTGGATGGAAATGTGAAACTTTTTATTGGCCTAGTTGATGTAGGTGAAAGAGTTGACCGGCTCTCAAACAAAGCTCTGCTATCTTTCAACACACACACTTATGCACATGCACATACACTTATGCTATATATGCATATTATTACATATCTCCATTGCAACTTCAATCTTAACATTAAGATTTATAGTATTAATTAGGAACCTGTGCTGGAACTCATCTCAATCTGCAAGTGTGCAAAAATAAATGCAAGATCTTAACACTTGATGTTGCATGAACTAATCTGAAACTGTGAGCAAGCATGTGCATTGCTAACTGACACAAGGAACTACAGGTTTTGCTGAACACTGAAAATTGCAAATATGGAAAACAGAAATACTGGTATCTTTAGTGAGCAGAACTACCTGCTCCTATTACTTGCAATAGGTAGCTGGTCACACAGTCAGTGATACCTTGCAGCATGATAATACCCCTTGCCATAGCTAAGCCTGTAATTACAGAACAGATAAAAAAAAATGCATCAACCCTGTTGGGAGATGCATATACCATCCTTGGCACATCAGAATTTAGTATCACATGTACACAGAGCTCCTAGTTTGGAGAGAGAATGAGGAATCCTGTTACCAAGAGACAGGTGAGAATTCAGAGGCATAAATTCTCTAATGCAGGGAAGAAAAATGGGAAACAGAGAGAGTCACAAATACAGCAGAGAACATGAAAAAGGATCAGATCTCACTAATGAGAATGGAAAGGAAACACATGAGAGCAAGTGAGAGGAAACACCACAAGCCTCTGGTTTTTAGAAGCAGCACAAGCTCTTATCTTCAAGGTTTAACTATAAGAGCTGTGGAAGTCAGAAAAAATATAAAAATCTTCTTTTGTTAAAGGTCGTGGGTTTCTTTCCCACCCTCTATGGAAACACAAATTCTAAGGGCACTAGATATGCAGATTTCAGACAAAACTGCAAATCCAAATTCCTCAACAAGTCCTAGAGAACAGTCCTAGAGATCAGAGAGCTATAGAGGGATTTTTCACTATTCAGAATACCTACAGGTGCCTATTAATACAACAAAGAAGGTAGGTTTTTTTTCTAAAAGAAAACCATCTTATTCCACCCTCGCACCCTAGCAAAAGTAGTCCTTCTGATTAAATCAAAATTGGAAGATTTCTTTTGGTCAGCAACACCAGCTGCATCTGAAACATTACTTAGAAAAAGCCACCTCCATTCTTTACAGAGACACAACTCAACACTAATCTTGTAATACAACTCATTGCTATGCAATGGGTCATCTAGAAGTTTTTTTGCCCTGTATTAATTCAAACTAATTTATCTCAATATGTGTGAGAACAGACACTGCACCAAACATACAGCACGCCATTGGTCTCAAAAGTGGTGCATCAGCCCATAAAAATCACCCAAAGTGATCACCCTGAAGCCAATGTTGCCTAGTAAATTTTACACCTGTGTTAGTTAATGGGTGTCAGTTGTAATATCTTCCTTTCAATTTACACTGGACCATAAATTCCCATCTAGTCAAAGGTCAAGGTTTAATAAACAATCGCAGGGATTTAACTCCTGCTCCTTACCACCTTGTCATCAGGAGTCACAATCCCAAAGCAGACTAGGCAAAAGGGAATGCCTGAGTGATCTTTACCTGCTCCAGAGCAAAGTCCAGGAGCTTACTTGAAGCCACCGGGGGCTCAAACCCAAGAAAAACTGACCCTCAAGTTAAACAGAGGTATTTGATTAGCTACACACAGTGACCGCATCAGCAGGTGCAGATTTAATGTAACTAGGATGGCTTGCACTCTAACATTTTCGTAATAAGTAGTTTCAACCACTGAAACTCAAGAAGAAAGCAACACTCTAGTAGAGATAAGGATGTGCATACAAACAGAAAAGGGGGTAGTGGGGAAACTGGAATTATCAGGTATATTGCTAGAGCAGCAAGGACAAACCTTAAGTGGTCAATCTCTCAAGATGGTATTTTTCTCTACTAAAGGATGCTATTTAAGGCAAGCAATCTACACCACTATTCAAAACAACAAAAAGAAGGGAAAACCCACACCACACTCCTCAACTCCAAAAAATCCAGCACAAGTGGTACAATCTGTGTTTCCACATATTATGTATACATTTAACATATCTATGTTCCCCATATGCACAAATTACTCACAAACTTCTACCAGCCAATTTGTACAGTGATGAGGGTAATCCTAGGCACAAGTGCTTTGTTCCCTGACAAAGATTTACAGAGCAATTTGTATCATTAAAGAACATTATCATCCATGTAACTATCTTTTTCTTTGTATCTTTTTCTACCTTTAAATTTCAGACACTTGTTTCAGAGAACAAGAGAAAATAACAAACAAACAAACAGCTATGTTCACTTACACTGACAAGATGCCAAATCTAGGCCAACAGTAATCCTCAGCACCCAGCAAGACAGGCTGCATTTCTAAACATATACATAAGGTAGTAGTTGCCCATGCTATCATTTAACCACACCAGTTTAGGCAGCAAAAGCCTAAATAAGCTTTGATGGCTGAAGAGCAGGGCCTGACTGAGCCTTCAAAGCAGAAACGGTAAGGCCACAAGTATCCCCTCTGCTCTCGCACTGCACTTGAGGCTACGATTCCCTGATGCATCTATATAATCTTTGGCCAAAACACTAACCCAGTCTTTAGAAAACTTCAGGTCAATATAAAAAAACCCCACTCCATACCTGACTATTCCCTGTGATATAAGAGTCCACTAAGGATGATTGTACAAACTGTAGGTGTCACACACTGTTTCACTTGCTGTCATTCAGCTAGACTTCAGAAATATAACTCTTTATTCAAAGACCTTTCAAGCTGGGAGGAAGGGAGGAAATCTTCCAGGAAAAAATAAACAAACAAAACAGAAGTTATATCTTCAGTTAAATTTTACTTGCACTGACATAATACCTCCTTCACCATTGTAAACTCCTGAAGTCTACCTGAACCTTGACCTCATTTTCTTCAAGTTTCATGCAGAAAACAGGCTTTCAGAGAGCTTGGACTCTTCTTAATATCCTTACCATGGGGATGGCTGTTCACACTTCACAGTTTGCAGCTCCTGAAGCATGTGTCTACTGTCACCCACGGTAAGTTAAGATTTCAGGTGGGAAACTAGCAGCAAGGGCAGACATTCTCAGGAAGCAAAAGATGCTGTTCTCATGATGACATCATTTGTCATGAGAAGTCACAGGAGAAATTTCCTGCCTCTCTCAACTATGTCAAAGCAGAATTTTATCAAGGAAAAATCCTGACCAAAGTTTCTCCTCAGAGGTTCTATGGAGGAAATATTACAACATATTTCCTTTTAAACCAGTGTCAGCTGCTCCTGTCAAACCGCAAACATCTGATCATGGACTCCTTAATTAATGTTCAGCATCAGGCAATTTGGGATGCAACTAAACCATTGAACAAGAGAATGGCTTCAGCACTGAAGGAAAAGCCTGTTGTTACATGATAGGTCACAGCTACTTCCTTTTAGACGGCGCTGAGAGAGCGAGCCAGCCTGTCTCTCACTACAGTCATTCCACTGACGCCTATATTGGTTGCTTAATCCTAGCTCATGTCCTGCACCATGTCCTTCCTAGCAAAACATAAAATCAGCAGGAAACAGAGACAATTTAGGGACTACACGCTGCTGCTGAGTACAAGCCTGCTCATTCACCACAACAATTAAATTTAGTACAAAAGAGAGGGCGTGAAAGAAGGGATGCTTTGCACCACCAGGCTCACAAGCCCATTTGCTTTAGCTCTTTTTTGTCCTCCCTTCCCCTGCCCTTTTGGAAAGCACAGTCACTTCCTTGCTGGTTAGCAGGGGGACAAAAATTGAGCTAAGCAGATGTTGCAAGGCCCCTGATACAGGGTAATGAACATTAACACACTGAGTACATACATAATAGCTGGAGCAGCAGAGGAGCCATGGTTTGAAGGGAAGAACTCCCAACCTCTCACGGTAACTGTGCCCAATCAAGCCAACAGATTGGTGACAGCAGGTCAGCCCAAGCAATGCTGGGATCCCAAAATACACCATGGCAATGAACTACCTGATGATTAAAGCTGCTAGGGGATAATTTCAATTATCTGAATCTGAAACCCAGTGTATAGGCAGATGGGAACAGCACCTCAGCCATTCAGCACTTAATCCATTCCAGTGGTACCTAAGTTTGTAGTACAGTTTAGGCTATGAGGGGGAGGAGTCTCTTTGTCCCCACTGACATACAGAACAAGAGGATTCTGCTGCAAGCCAAAGCCTGTACTAGAAACACTGAGAGACTGCACCAGCAAGGCCTGGGATGAGGCCAGGCACATGGAATTGCCTTGCATACTGGGCTGCTGGGCAGATTTCAGGTGCACATGTGCAACCAGTCACAACACATCACATCAGCAGCATTGCCACCTCCTCCATGCAGAACCTTTCAAAGGAGACCCACATCTTAACCCACCTTATTAGTGCACAAACAAGCAAAGCCTATTTCCAAGTTTGTCTCTCCAGTCAATGGCAGAGTCAGGGAAAGGGGTCAAGTTCTTTCTCACCATCATCCCTGCATGGCCGTGCCACATGTAAGGACACCAAAGCATGGCAGATACATTTGGGAAGAGGAGGTAAGGATAGTCGCTGCTCCAAGGAGCCCCACAGCAAATGGGCTGCTTTGAACTTTGGCCACAGTATGGGTCAAGATACATCTGGGATGGCTCTGCAGCACGAGAGCATGCAAATCAGGTCACACCCCACATGCCGCTCTCCAGAACAAGCCCTTTTCTACCAGTAGATGAAGTCCCACTGTCAAAAATTCCTACCATCTGCTTTTCATTTCTCCCTATAATGGTAAAATAGATTCTCTGCTATTTGTAAAATAGAATTTGTCTGCAGTCTTAACTTCTTTGCTTTCTAATAAACATTTTTACCTCAAGACGTAGATGTCACTCAGAAAACACGCTTTAGAAACAGGGAAAAGCTGGCTCAGGAGACCACAACCAAGACCACTGAGAGGTAAATCTCCCTGAGACCAGTACCTCAACTTCCCAATTTCACTATTCAAAAAAAATGACATGTTTCTACTAAAAATAAATAAATCCAGAATACATTAAGGAAAAAAAACCCCAAACTGATAATTTTAATTGAACTGGATTAGGAAGCAACTACAGAGGCAAACCTGAGAAAATAAGAGCCTTTCATAAGCAGTGGGATGGAGGTGGAAGGGACAAATAATATCATGATAAATACATTGAGGCAGCACTTCTTCAGTTTGGATTAATTGCTGGCAGAACATCATGTCTGACCAGGTTTTCAACCAGATTTCTCCAAGATCAGTCCAGTGGTATACTGGTAAGCTTCTATATCTACTTTAATTGATGAAAGTATTCATGACAGACATTAACAGCAGTCATCTTAAGACAGGAAGTAATACACAGAAGTGGCTGATTTTCTGTTTGTGGAAAAAAAGTATTTCTTCTGAAATTGGACATAAAAGAACTTTTTCCATGACAAAGGAAAAATCTATTAAAAAATCTTTCGAGATTTTTCATGGGAAATGACACTTGCAACCAGTTCTACTTCTATGTAACAAACACACTACAGAGATGTAACAGCACATGCAACGTATCTGGTTATTTAAAGCAAAAAAAGCAGGGAAACAAACTAACAACTCATCCTGCAAATTCTGTATTTGTACATGAATTTATGTATTTAAAAAAAAGGGACTGAATAAGTCTCACTTTAAGCAAGTTTAAGGAGTTTTTGTTAGTTGAACTTCTGCTTTATTTCTAAACTACATGCTTTAAAGTTAACACATCATCATGTGGGTGAAAGTCTAAAAACTGTCTTATGAAATGTCAGGAATTAATACTCTCTGTGTGTGTAGTAGATTAGCCACTACTCAGGTTAATTGAAAAGTTAGTGTGTTAAAGGAATAGCTAAATAGACAAGAGTAATATGGTAGCTTTGAAATAAGCTTAAAATGCTTAAGCCTACAGGTCTTGTTAGATCCGTGCTCAAAATAGAAACTGTAAAATCTCAGCCTTGAAGCCTGTTCCAAGTCCATTTATAGGATCTATACAGATATTACAAAAAGAGTTAATTTACTGAGTGTTTTGATTCATCTGTAGTAGTGCAAAAAGGCAATGACACATATAGCTTTTCCTCCCAATGACTTATTAACATCTCCATATAATATAGGGCTCCCATTAAACTGTGAGAGTGGGTAGGTTTCCTAAGGGATCTCAAAGATAGCACACTTCCCAGGCTTTGAACTACCTGGGTCCTATTCCACATTTCCCATGCACTCATTGCTAAACAAAGGGCAACACTTGTGCTCTCTCACTTGCGTGGGATCACCATCCTGTCATCAGATCTGCACAGTGGGTATCTGCACATACACAGTGTCCCACCAAAGTCACAGGCACAGAGGTGCACCTACACAGATCCAAATTTACACTCAGGAGTTTAGCTGGAGCCTACAGTAAGGGCTTGTGCAAACTTGGTTTTGGGGGGTTGGATATTTTAGTTTCATTTTATAAACTAGGATAACAATAATTCAGGACAAATTTGCAGAAGACAGGCTGTGCTGATGTAAAAAGGGATTCACATTACTGCCTTTCACCTCAAGCATCAGTTTAAAAACACCTTGCCTACAGTAAGCAACCACGTAGCAGAGCTACTGCACATGAAGCCATTGCCCAATTTTTATTTTGGAGTAGCTCTCTATACAGACAATTCTGGAATCACAGTATTTTTGTTCCAGAATAATTAAGTTGCTAGTAATGTGGGCAATTTATTCCATGATAAAAAATGTACAGCAGGACAGTCGTTCTAGAAGACTTAAGATGGTTATGCATTCCCATACACATACCCAATAGATTAGGCGGTAAGGAATATGGGATAGATGCAAATGCCAGTTAAAAACAGTGGGAGTCTTCCCAGTGACTTCAGTGGGCTTTGGCTGAGGTACTCTGTAAAGGAAATTGCTTAATTCCTGTGTATTTTTAAAAAGGATTCTTAAAAAAAAAAAAAAAATAAAACTGAGCTGCAAGCCTGCAGGCATTCAGACACACGAGTAATCCCGCCAAACCCAGCGGGACCCATGTGCGTTTGTAGAACTGTGTTCTTCGCGGTGTGTGAAGACTACATTTATACATCAAGAGGAGACAGAAAAAATAATTAACTCTTAGCCTTCTCACCGAGAGACGGTCCAAGAAAAAGCCTCAAACCGTGTTTAACCACGATACACACCTTGCTTTAAACTACCGACCTCTTTTTTAGCTTTAGCAGTATGAAATTAGTAGTGTGAATTGAAAACATCGAGGTGAGAAGCGCTGCAATCAACCCCTGCCAAAAAAAAATAAATCACTCCATATGATTTTTTGTATTTCCTGAGGGATTTATTTTGTGACTGCTAAGTATAAGCATCAGTGATTTAGTATTTTTTTTAAGGATAAAAATCTTTCCATCTAGAAATTCTAAGCAGATGTGAACTTCAGACTTCCAAATTTGGGAATGTTCAGATCAAGAGTTGTTGTTCTAGTCTTTTAGTCATAATCATCAGTGTAAATATAAAAGTTTTCAATTATTTCACCCTCAAACCATCAAGATGTTCAACCTTTATTTGGCCAAAACTAAGTCCAGGGCTGGAAAATCCCTGTAGACATTTACAGGACCCAGGCTTAAACCACAGAACCTTAGATCACACAAGTTTTGCACAACTCTGGTAATTTAGTTATTGAAGTTCAGCAAAATTTTTGATGTAAATCTCATGTATGGCAATTACCTGGGTGAGCTAAGGCTAAGTTTCAAAATTAGTACACGTACCTGCCATTGATTTGCATCACAAATTGCAGGTTTCTAAGGAGGAAAGACTATGTTCCTTTCTCTTTCTTTAGCTGGGCTCTGTTAGTCTAATCTTGACCTTCTGAGGTGTTGCAGAAGATGAGCAAACCCTTTCTGAACCATCAGTTCTGTCTGCCCTGTGCCTCTCGCAAAACAAAAGAGAAAAATGAGAAAATATTCCTTGTATTGCAGCTCTAGCTTTCTACTAGTTAATAAATTTAATTCAACCTTTTATTAAATCATTTAACCATTTAATAAATCATTATGAAGACATTATTTAAATAAATCTTAACCCTTCTGGCTATGGAATTAAGATGTTAACCCAATGTTTACCAATTTAGTAGTACCTTTATGGCAGTGACCAATTTCTGTTCTTCCATGTACAATCTTTAGACACCAATTCACCCCCTTCAATCCTTTACAGAATTTGCTTCTCTGTGGAAATGAAGTTGTCTACATGTTTCAAACATCACAGACAACATCAGTCCACTGTTGCTACTAGCTTGTGCTTATGATCTGTGGAACAAAATGTCTGAGGGTTGCTGCATGCTGCACAGTTCAAGTCTCCCAGTACTACAACAGAACTGCATTTTTAAAATTTTACATTTGTTTTCTTTTTTTTAAATGCAGCGTATACTGAGGCACAGACAAGGAGCATGCAGGGAGCTCAAGGAGTCACCCGTAAGAAAATCCAGCTGTCTGCAGGATTGGACAAAAAAAAAAAAAAATCTACTTCACACTAACTCTTTAGACAGCCTACAATAGTCTCTTTTTAGAAAGTAACATTACTTAAAAGTAAATGTAACAGGCAACAGCGTGTATTGCACATAAGATTATGATATATATAATCTATATTGCACTTAGTGTAGCATATAACAATAACATAATACATTTTGACTAAAATTTATGAGTTGGAATTTATGTCAGACACAATTAGTAATGGAAACTCCCACTAGTTCTAATCAGAGTGAATTAAGTCCTGATGCTAAGATTGAAACACTCACAAAAATCCTGGATCTACAGACGGAAAGAAACAAAAGTATATAAAATCCTGAGATATTATCCTGAAATTTGTTCTCTCATAAACAACCTCACTGAGAAAATCCAACCCAGGTAAAAGTTCTGAATCATATCCTTCCAAAATCAGTGGCCAAGACCACAAGATGATCAACATGCCCAGAGGGATATAGTGAACTGAGGTCTTCAGAGGAAAAAAAAAAATGGTGTCTCATATGACGTATGAAAAGAACACAAGCAGCAAATGCAGTTGTAAGACTCTTTCTAGGCACTGGGATCCCACAACCCTGTGAACAGTTCCTGAGTTTAGATCCTGATCTTGCCATCGACAAATTGCTGCTCTAAAAAAAGTCAGGTTGACAGTCAAACCTTGGGGTTCACTAAAGCAGCTTCCACTGCTGACACAAGTCTGCCTCTCAGCGTAACCACGCGACATTTTATGCCAGGGCAACTGCGAAGACTGAAACTCTCTTTGAAGACAGGTAAGCAGATGTATTGGAACAGGTATTGCTCATTTTGTTTGGAGTTTGTTGTTCTTTTAGGTTGTTACTTGTTTTTAACCAGAGGTACTACACCGCTTAAACGCTCAATGACTAATGATCATTACAGCACTGTATGAGAGTGTTTGCTTGGTGACCCTGTGCTGTCTCTTTGTGACTGTTTTGAGCTCACCTGGAGGTTCAGGAGTCTCTTCTCAAGGCAACTGCATCCAAGAGGCACCTGTCAAGACAAGTTTGTTTCCATCTCCTGCAACCCAACTACTAGCACTTCCTCACTGTTAAGATGTCTCTTTCCTCCACCTTCTGTATCCCTAATGATAAGACAGGTTCTACAGGCCAGATGTTGACATCCTTTACACCAGCTGTGTCCTGGTTGACAGTTTGGGTGATTCCAACGGGTTGGCACAAGTGGGAACAGCCCTGCAGTTTGTGTTCAGTAAAAAGTACTGTTTACGATGCTCTGAAAGGAGGAAATGGTAAGTAAGCCATTGCCATGCTTATCATTAAGCATATGCTTAAATGTCTTATTGAACAAGTGCCCAAAGCACCAGGCTACAGCAAAACAGATTGCTATTCTCATTTTAGGATTGTAGGTGCTAAATAAGCTGTTCCCTTTTCACCCCTGTTCCTCCCCTCTGTCTCAGTTTTTCCATTAGAAAAACAAAGGAAATTACACTGATTTGCTTTGTAAGGCCTTTGGAAACAGCAGCTGAAAGGTGACCCAAAATGCTTCCTCACTCCACTGAGGAACTAAGGATGTGTCTTTCAAGTAAGGAGTTTAATCATTCTCAGGAAGGACCTTCTACAAGCTGGAGGGAGGACCCAAGAACCACTGGACCAGAAATAACCATTCACATTACAGATCTGCAACAGGAGAATACACAGCTATCTTGTCCCTCCTCCCAGGGGCAGAGTATGTCCCAAGACATGATCTAAGTTGCTCCTCACATCTCCTCCATAATTTTTATAAGGGCTGCACATACACTACAGACATGTGCAGACTTACCAGCGTTCATCAGGTCTGACTAACATAGCTATGTGAGCAGGAAGTGTGTACTGTGGACCCCAGCATACCAATAAAACTGCACTCATGATGAAAGAATTTGTTTAGTTAGTGGACAGCAGCGATTTTTACAACAGTAACACTTCGCTACACAGCAACACTTACCCTCAGACTGCATTGTCAATACACTGCTATTCTCGTCCATGTAAAGCACTGATACAGCTTCAAAAAGATTTCTCTTCCTTTCTCTGGCCTGTACTCCCACACTTTCAGGAAGCTGTTTGAGCCTCCCAACCTCTCATTTTCTAATCGGCTATTCACACACACACACACACACACACACACACACACACACACACACACACACACACACACAGAGACCTCAGCAACTCTGCTTCAAACCACAGAAGGCAAAAAAATCCACAACCACTGCAGGACCATGGGAGTCAGCAGGAGTACATAAAACCACACAGCAGCACTACTAGAGATGTAAGTGGTGAGTGAGACTCAGTTCCAAGAAATGCAGAGCAAGGGGCATTTTTTTTCTCATTGCAAAGTGACTACAAGTGCAAGCAAAATTCGTCAGGGGTCCCAGAGGGAAAGAAAACTCTTCCAGGAACCTATTCCCTTGCCCTTTCTCAACCCATTTAAGAACCCACAGTTTTTCACAGGGATACCTCACAGGTAGGCAAGATGCTTAAAGAAAGCTTTCTCTCCCTCAGCACTTCCAACGACCTTTCTGAAAAGCTGTTAAGTGAAGCTCAAATTGGCACCTAACTTCCAAAGGAAACCTTATCTCAGGAGTAAAACATGCAGGAACAGTCTTTGGCAGTAATGGGAGAAGAAAGAGGTGACCAGTGAAGAGCTGGAGATAATGATGATCATTATTATTTACAGGGCTGAAAACATCCTCCCACACACATACACACACCTTTCTTTGTCTGTTGTATTGATCGAGCTGATCTAATTCAAGAATGGAGCTAACAAAAACAACTCTCAGAAACTAAAGTAAACCCAGCAGGGACAGCTCCAAAATCCTCTGTGCATCTGCTCAAATAATCTAAGAGGGATATACAAACAGCTGCTGCAGCTTGGAAAGTGCCTGTTCTCAAACAAGGTAGCAAACATAGACTGTTTCAGCCTACAAAAGGAAAATGAAGGGAGTAATGCCTGAGTAAATGCCTGGGAGCTGACTGCCAGGTCAGAGCTGCTGTCGCTTAACAGAGCTGAGAGTCCACACCACCAGAGACACAAGAGCACTGGTAGGAGAAGCAGGAAGGGCAATGCACAGACATGCAGCAGGGCTAGTGTAGAAGCTACATTTCTAAACCAAGGATTTCTATTCTTACCTAATTTGTTGCCATCCCCCCAAAAAATTTAAAATTTAAAAATTAATATCGCACTTTCATATCTGATAATTACAATGTCCCAAGAACTAATGGCTGTCTATTCACCGAGAACTGAATAGAAGTTCTCTCCTTTTTTAAATTAAACTCAACAAAACCATTCAGCATCAAACCTCTTCACTGTCTGATATCCATTCAGTCCATGCTGAACAGGTCTACAATACTATTTTCTGTACTACAGTACCACTAACTTGGCACCTAGGTACCTCTTTATACAGTGTGAAGTTTTCAGCAAGGAATAGTAGAAGAAAGGACATCACATTTCTGACATAGGACAAGACACAAAACCAAGAAAGACAACCACTTTAAACAAATCTAAAAGGGATTTAACAACTGGAGATTTCTTCCAGTCACACAAGGAGATGATAATAAAATAATAGCCAGATGAATAGAAGACAGAGGGATAGAAGTAAGCTGAACTAATGAGGTAGTTTCTGCACCAATTTCATATTTGTCAGAGACATTCTGAACGTTTTACATTTTGCAGGGAGTGGGGGGGAATACAAACCTTTCCTCAGTATGTGAAACTAGTTAGTTTTCCAACTTTGCAGGCAATGCAGAGACTCAGGAGTAAAAGACGCCTCCATCTGATGCACTAAGAGCAGTAGAAAGCAGTCTTGTATCAAGTTGCAAAGTCTTGAGTTGGTGCAAGGGAGGAGACAGGTAATCAGTCACCTCTTGAAGCTGCAGAGAAGCAACAGCATCAGTGGTACCCACTGTTTGGGAGCAAGAATGGTTAGTGAGTTGTGTCTGCACTCCCCATGCTGCCTGTCAGAGACATGAAGCAGACTGGTATATTTTTTATAACCACGTTGCAAGGCCAGCATAGAAGATATAAGAAACATAAAACAAGACCAGTGAGCTGGCCTCACTTTCCATAGAAAGGATGTCACAAATACTTTTCACATCAAGTAGCATATACACCCAGGAAAGCTATGGTGAGCATGGTTTAAAGAGTCAAAGAGTCATTTATGGACTGAACATAACACTCCCATGTTTGCATCCTTTGAGGACACAATTTTAATAGAAACTCTAAAATGACCTCTAGGTTAGGCACGTGGGACAGACTTCCTCCCCTGACCCAGGGAGGGTTCCTGCTTTGCTGCATGGTTAAACAGGTCCAGTCTGTCAACATCAGTGGTACAGAACAGCACAGATTTGCAATGAAAGTGGGGAGGTTTGGCTTTCAGTGTTTTCAGTTTATTTCAGAAAACTCAATACATGCGAGTGCCTCTTTCTATTAAAGCAGTGTTCTCTTACAATTAAACCTAAACAGCTCAGCCAAGGTGTGTTCAGAAACACAAAGCATGCCACAGCACCATTGGAAGTCTGCAGATGACAACAGCAAGGCCTCACACTGATATAAGAAGGCTCATTCATAACTCAGGCAACAGCTCTACCCTTCACACTAGAAGACCAAACCATGGCTGCTTCAGACCCTTAGTGTCTGCTGGTATTAAAAACAAGGCAGAGACAGCTTCTCTGCAAAAGAACCATCATGTTTTCCGCAACCAGTGACCATTTTTACTGTAGTTAATCTATCGAGCCTAAAGGGACAAAAATAGGCATGAATACTTAAAAGCTTTGGTTCTGATGTCAGGTAACACAGACCTGGCCAATGCACCCAAAGTCTGAGTGGGAAATTCAGGAGCTAAGTAGTTGAGTGCAAACATCAGTGAGTAAGAAATTAAAGATTACCTACAAAACCTGAGCAAATAATACAGCCTTTGGTCACAGGATCATGTAGCTGCTGTGCTTGTGCACTGAGTTATGAAAGTGCAGGTCCAGACTCCGCATGTGGTACACAGACATACTTTCCTTCACTTTTGTATGGAATGATAAAATTAACTTCCTTGTGTTTAACACTGGGAAAACAGAATTTCTTCAGCTATCAGCATCTTTTGGGAAACTCTGCTCCTGTTTTAATGTGGTGGTAAGCAGGTACAATGTCTTTAGATATTGAGGCTCTACAGACAACACCTGGAAACAGCAAAGGAAGAGCCTGTCCCCAGAGGGACCATCCAGGCTGGTGCACTGGGACAGGACCTCAGGAGAGTTAGAAGTGAGCAAGTAATGCTTCACAGGCATCACAACTAAGTTCTACCTAAAGCCAGGCAACTATGTATACTACACGAGAGCAAGCTGTTATGGTATCTGCCTGCTGCAGGACACCATTCCAGATATGGCTCTTGGTAAAGGACACACGAGCATTTGCAGGTTGAGTTTTTTGGTTTTTAGCCAGCTCACTTTTCTAGTTCTAATTGCTCATTAACTGCAGTAGCACAAGATATTTGAGAAATAGCTCAACTTGCACTGAAGCTAAACATTTAGTGTACAGACTGTCCCACAACAAGGTCCTCTCTGCTGGCTTACTCATTTCTTAATGGCTATGTGTAGAAAACCAAAGTCCAGGCACTCCATAAACAACACTTTCTCATCAATTTTCTCAGCTATTAGGAACTTGAAACGAGGAGTCAGGGACTAAAAGGCAAAGAGGTTGAAATCAAATCAAATCAAAATAGTCACTCCAACACAGGTTTCAGGCATGTCGATGGAATAAATTAATAGAATTGCTGAATTGCCCCTATATTATATAATACCTGTTCATCGGCCACCCAGTGGCTCATGTGGGTACATATTTGTTCCATCTAAAGAAACGCATCCTTGTCTTGCAAGGAACTGTGTTCACTTGTCTCTTACCAGACATCAGAAGATGTGTGGCTGACACAGCACGCAGCATTTGAATTATCTAAAAATCTCACTATTTTTTCCACCCTCCATCAGCCAAATCTTGGGAGAGAACCTCGAGAAATAAAATAGGTCAGGGAACTTTATGCCAATAAATAGCATCACAGCCCAAAAGAAGAGTCAAGGATTTTCCCAAACAAAATTCACTGAGAAGTCCTTCATAACCTGAAGAACATTCTTCTTATGAATTTCAGATGGTCAGGTTACCTTTGCTGAGGAAACATCACAACAAGACCAAGAAACAGAGCAAAAGGTCTGATTCACATGAGAGGTTTTCTCAACTGTTATTTTTCCACTTGTCAGAGGCATCTGTACAGAGTCAAGCACCAAAGTATTTAAGTCCTAAATGGAAGTGGAAAAGCACAGTAGTTCTGGTCAGCTCAAAGGTCTGCCTAAGGTAGTGCCACATTTCCAGCAACATCCAACAGGAAATGCTCAGGGTCAGAGGAATAAACTCTCCCTTGCCCACAACCCCAGAAATCCACAGGTTAGGGGCTTTCTCAGCTTTTTTTGACCACAGCTGTTATCTTTGCAATTCATGGTCCCAAACAGACGCATCTAGTGTGAACTGTCTTCTGAAACCAATTGCCTGTTTGTCCCTACATTACAACTCCCAGCAGCAGTTTTGTTAACCTCACTGTATGTTGTATGAAAACATACTTCCCTGTTTAAAACTGTTGGACGCTTCTATCTAATCCTCCCTGTTCCCATACAATGAGAAATAACCCTTCCCAATTTAGCTTCTCCCTGCTTCTGCCTCTCTAAAAGCAAATTTTTAGACCTTCTAAAGCAAATTTTTATGATTTTCACAGGAGTCTGCAATGGATCCAGCTGCTTGCCGTTGCTGCCACAGCAAACTCCTTGCCATCACTTCCTCATTCCTTCACTTTCAATCCCATCCTATTTTTCTGGTTCCTATTTTTCTTCTTACAATAACCTCCACTCTCATAGCTTAGAGTAGATATATAGGAAGATAGATACCAGATCTCTGTTTGGTTCAACCCCCTCGCTGCCTATATATGTGTGGAGAGTCTCCCCACGTCAAAGCTTGCATCTTGCAGCAGTGCTGAATATCTTTAAATGTCTGAGTGTCTGCTGTGAGCACAGATAGGCTGAGAGCAGCACACCCTAGGAACCTTGGAGGAAGTCAAGACAGAAGCTTCAACCCTGAAGTGCAGGACTGCTCACCTGGTATCATCACCAGCGGCATGTGTCTACAAAAACCTGTAGGTGACCAGTGTGTTGGAACTCTCAAGACTACGATAAGTTTCCTCAGAAAATCCACAAGGACAAATTCTGAATAAAAAAATGTGTATTTTTCAAGTATATGTAGTAATTTTATTTCCGTAAGTATAGATACCAACCAAGTCATTCATTTTTGTGAGCAAGTAATTTGAACAAAAATATTCTGTGGACCAGTCAGAAGTAGCTCTTTTTCTCAGGTGTTATATAGAAAGCAACTTCGGCCATCCCCAAAAGCTATCATTCTAACCAATTCTACTAATTAATTCCCTTAATTTTTGGGGGGTTTGCTGCTTTTTCTCTTTAGAAGATGAAAATTTAAATATGCATATCGTCACTATAAGGCTTAAGTTTAAATATGCTCTAAAACCAAGTCTTGCTCCAGGCCAACCATTCAGTGTCCTTTGTAAGCAAATCATCGACGGGCTATATATTGATGCCTTCAATCCACAGCTTTCACACTTTCTTCATTGCTTTGCCAACCACCTGCTGACAGCTTGGGTCTACAGAACTTCAGTTATTGTTTTGGGACAGACTTTTTCCTCTTTTTCAGCAAAATGGAGGCCAAGGCCCATACAAGTGAACGAGTATTTTTCAGATGACAGAGCGCTCTGTGGACCAACGAAAAACAGACAGAGAATTATGAAACCCCAGTCTAGACTGAAGGAAAACAGACCTCTCTTTCACCAGTATTTGAAGTTCACCTTGTAACTGAACTTGCTGAAGTGATGTCTTAAAGTCTTCACCCCCTATGGACACACACTAGGACCGTGAGGCTCTCAACTCAAGCAAGAAGAGCAAGCACGTCTGATGGGATAGGCTAGTCTAAGCACAGTATCATCTGCCAAGCAAACAGTGAGGGGGAGACCCAGGCAGGCACAGGCAAAGGGCCCAAGGAGACCACAGTGGTAAAGCATAGCATTATTTTGCTGCAGCTGTAGGCACCAAAAAACTACATGATGCCACTTCACTCCCCATCTGTGAAGCAGGGCAACCCTACCTCTCTACCTCACAGGGAACTGGTTGTGACAACAAACATACTAAATCATTGAACTAATGGAGACTTTTGAGTATCTTAAAAAGCATACAGACATCTCTACTATAGGACATGAATTAAAACCTGTTTTTTTCTTTTTAAGAACACTACTATTATAAAGGGAACCAGGAGGCTTGTTCTGCATCTATGACGGCTTCCCTTCTTGTTTGCAAAGCAAAACCTTCAGGCTAAACTGGAGGAATATCCCTCATGTCAGCTGCTTTTCCATTGCTTCAGCCCCCCGTGGCTAAAGAAGATGGGTCTCACCGCTAAAGCATTAAAACACAGCATAGAGGGTAAAATGAAGAAGAGAGGAAGAGGTTCTGACAAGCACTGTATTCAAGATCTGTCAAGGTATTATGTCTAAACATTTACAATTTTTCTAAGCCTCTTCTTTTAAAAACTGAAATTTTAAAGTTTTTTTCCCCATTTAAAACAAACTAAGAAACGTGAAACTAAAGTGTATTGAGATCCAGTTAAAACTACAACAGCAGAAAATAATTTTGAAGATAAATCCCAAGCATGATACTTAGTGCCAAAGCATTAAAGAAAGTTCTACCATTCAAACAAGTGAGGCCCACTCTTGTACACCTAGACTCCAAGCCTGCCAAAGAGCCAAGCCAGCTTTAACAGATAAAGAGAGAATATTTTCTTTTTTCAGCTTCGTCAATTAGTTCATTACAATGACTAGTTTACCCAAAGTTGGAAAATGCTTCGGAGTCGCAGAAACAGGAAGTTTGTTTTCTTCCTCCAGTCAACCAAAACGAGGGGTGAGGGAGCAAATAATAGTAGATGAACATGACAGAAAACTATCAGTGTGATAAAAACCCCAGTATTTCATGTGCTTAATAAAAAGCTTGTTATTTATTATGTAATATTACTTCAAAATGTATCAGATACTTCCATTTCATGTACAAAAATAAAACCTTTTTTTTTTCTACAACTACTTTTAATGCTCAGGGTTTTGAAGTAGGAGACTGCACTTGTAATTACATTTCACTGCAAAGCCAAGTGTAGTCTATCATAAACAGCATGTAAAAGTAAAAAAAAAAACAACCAAAAACAATAATCCAGCAAAAAAAGTAATTCATTATTTTCCAAAATAAAAACCTAACTAAATCTGTATGAGGCTATGCAGTTACTTAAATAGATATCTGTGGACATTGTACATATTAGCAGAAAGGAAAACTAAATTTAGATTAAAGGCCATATTTAGCTGCATATTAATACATTTTAATGGCTAACACCGCGAATCACTCTCTCTTTAGGAAAAATAACTAAAAAGTACACATACAAAACAATATCAGAATTGATTTTGTATAGTCATTCCTCTGTTTGCCATTAAAAAAAAATAAACTTCAGTGTCAAAGCGTGATGCAAGGTCTGTACAAATGACAGTATTTCTTAGCAAGTGAGACACTTCAGTGTCTCAACACTTGGTCAGGCAGTGAAAGCAGCAACTCTTATGTCCACTGCTATAAGCTCCAGTTGGGACATCATTTGTCACATATGTGAAAAGGAGTTAATGCTTTTTATACATTTCATGTGAGTGATAATGGGAACTGGGAGACCTTTGGAAAAGCACAGGTAACCCGCACTTGGCTCCCAGAAGCAGACAATGTCTTTTCCCCATAACCTGAAAACTTCTCTTTTTCAAATGCTGATCTGTAATTCCCATTCCACGTATTCCCTGAAGGGGTTTCCCTCTTTCATTTCAATCTGGGTAAATAAAGCAGCAAAGCCAATCTCTTGCTAGTAATCTCTAGTCCTAGCAGTCCTGACTTCAGAAGTCTCTGAGTCACAGACAAATTCTTCCTCAGGTCTCTTCCCATTAACAATTAACTAGTCCTTCTTGAAATCAAGACTGCTGGCACTGAGACTTAGGAAATAATTCAGAAGAGATGAGCACTTAAGACCATCCTTCCAGGGTGCAAAAATTTACATCGGAGCATCTGAATGCCTATACATCATTAGAGCAAGGCTATCTTGCCTGCAATCTGATTCCCAAAAGAAAAGAAGTCTCTGTTTCAGGAATGGCTTACCAAACAGAAAAAACAATCTTTCCCCTGAGAAAGGCTTTCCCCCCATACAGGTTGTTAATCTTAATATCATCCTCATATTCCTCTACCCTCTTTTTCAAATCCATTTGTACTTTTAGCCTTCATACCATCCTGCAGCACTGAGTTCCCGAACTTAACACAGATGGAATAAGTACTCGTTTTAATCTTCCTGGCTAGTAATTTCATTGCCTCCTCTAGTTTTGTACTATCAGAAATTGCTCTCTGTACTACACTGTTGTGCAATTTCAGAGATTTCTATTATACCTCCCTCAGCAGTCTCCAACCCAAAAAGTACTTGGCAATATAGCTTCTCTTCCTGTGGAAGTTTCCCCAGGCAACTTCACTACTCACTTCCGTGTCTTTTTCAGTGCCACTGCAAACCTGCCTAGTTGTCAGAAGAGCATGCCGTCATCGGAACTGATACACAGCACAGATTCAAACTTCAATATACAGATATTTTATATTTTACTGCCTGCTGCTTTCCCACTATGGTTTTATTTGCCCATTTCACCCCAGACTGAAAACTGAATTCAGTAGTCTCTTGTATTCACTAACCAAACCATTTCCAAAAATATGAACCCAGATGCCAGAACAGTTCTGCGAGGTCTGTCAGCAAACAGTACTGAACACCTCAAAGAGACCCCACTGTATTTGTTAAGTAGAAAAGCCTTAAAGAGTACCTCACTCAAAACTACCGAGAAAAAAAAAAAAAACTCGAACCCTGTAATTTCTACCTACTTCTCCAAGCCTGTAGCCACTGCCTGTCAACATGGTTCAGTTGGCTGTACTAATTGGCACTGCATACACCATCAATTCACTCTTCTTACTTTGAAGTTGTAATTTGTCCCTGTTGGGAGGTAATAAAAGCCAGCACATGGTCAGTCATGGATGGCTCTGGTGACTCAGCTGGTGTGAGGCAGTTTGTTAGGACAGTGTATTTGAGCTCAGTGTTTACTGTGCAATGTGTGATACATATCCCAAGCCACATGCCATGAAATATTTTACAACCCATAACCTTCTCCTGGAAGCTGCTCCCACAGTCTCCCCATTTGCTCAAGCCATAAGACAGTGACACAACCACTCAATCTGCCAACTGAGAAGTATCTTTTCTACCCATCAGCACTCCTGTTCCTGCAACTTGGTGCGCTTCCTGGCACCCTTAGCAGCATCCTCATCCCTCTGTAAAAACAGCTCAGCCCTTCATTTCCTCATCCCCAAGGAGATGGCAGGTCTGTCACTGAGTTGGGCATCCATGGGCATGGCATGGGTATCCATGCCAGGTGGGCATCCGGTACCTACATGTGCCTACACCAGGCTGCCCAACCCAGCACAGTGGTGCTCTAAACTGGAGGGAGTTGTTCCTCTGGAGCTGGAATGATGCTGCTGGGACCACAGCCACCACAGTAGAAAGGCAGTGACACAGCTAACAACTGCCCATCAGCACTACCTCGATTGCTCTGCAGGCTTCAAGTTGCAACCAGCCTTGCAGTGGTGCCCACTGGAAATCTCCAAACAGTTTCTCACAGATGTGGCAAGGGAGGACCCATCTACTGAGGAATATTTTTTCTGATAGCCTCCAGTGAGACTCATCCCAGAATCTGAAGTTCCTCACACCCTACTACCTCAGACCTGGGGAGGTCTGACAATGCTTGACTTTGCTCGTGTTTTAAAGCACATCACAGGTAGGAAGATGAGAACTAGCCATTTAAGTGGGAATATGGTGAAACAACAATCTCGAGTCCTAACCCACCAGAACTAAAAAGGATTGGTTGTCATGGTGTGAATCACAACAGAGACCTCAAAGGAGCTCCCAGAAAGTGGGAAGGAGCTCCCCAGCATCGCTGTAATGCTGGGTTCTCTTCATTTCACCTCCAAGAACATCAGCAGAGCTTTACAGTGCTCCATCAATGATGGAAAGTACTTTTATGTGAAATCCTTTATAAGAAAAAAAGGAGAAAGATGAAAGGAAAATGCAGTTCACAGATACAGAATGCCTTGTTGTAGTCCTACTAATTGGATAAATCTGTCTCTGAATTTTATCTATAGTACTACTATCTCTGGCAGTTTTATTAGACATTTCATTTACCTGGTAGAACTCCAAGCTCCTAGATTTTCACAGAATCTTATACCAATGTAAAAAAACATTCCTAATTTCTGTTAATAGATGTTTTGGAGGTTCCCACTGAAGACATAATGAAAAAATCACTTCACCCCTATTCAGCTGAAATTCAAACCATACAAAGAATTGCAACTTCTCCTGCATTTCATCAGTTTTAAGGATAATCCTGACTGGATGCCAGTTGGTTTTCTCCAGATTAAACTCTCAAAACAAATAATTTACAATTTCTTGATCAGACTCTACTTGAGCTAGCTAGAAAAAGCCTAAAACAAAACCTACAAAAAAACCCAAGCAAAAACCCCCAAGAAATCACTCGTTCCTACTTACAATCACATTTAATGTTATTTTAAAATTAAACATCCAAACTCAGGATTTCATATTAGCCAATTGTTAATAGTTTAACATGTGAGGTCCAGCTGTCATATTCAATTTTTTTTTTGTGGAGTTGTACACCCATGTGCAAACATTCCATAGAACACCAACACACACACTGCAGTGAGAATCTCTTTTATACCAATTTTCTCTCCAGTCTTAACTAGGAAAGTATTTGCAAACTATAGAAGAACAACTTAGAAGCAAAGACATTGCATGTGGTTTAACAAGGAATAACCTTTGGAAAATCATTTAGATGAAGAATCATTTATAGCTTTCCTTAATTGCTATACCCAGTTCACTTTGGAGCTCAGTAGCATTACAGAAGATGAGCAATACCATTATCAGTAAAAAGCTTAACTCTTTTCAAACTCCTTTATTTTGGCTGGAGTTTTCTGCATTTATTTTCCTTCCAGCAGTGCCATTTTTGTAAAAAAAAAAAGGTCTCTAATCTTGAGACCTATATGCTACTAAAGAAGTAGATGAAGAGAGTAGCTCTCTTCTGTGCTTTAACAAAACACTGCCTGAAGACAACTCTGCAACATTAGAACCAATATGGTCTAAATTTGGCTTGGGTTGTAAATCTGAAAAATAACCCACACTTGCAGGAATCAGTTGCCACAACTCCACTGTTAAAGGTACAGAAGTTTTGGTGGCCTGTGTGGTCTCTTTGCTCAGGTTGAACCTGAGCATATAACTGGAACTTGGTTTGGCATTTTCATGAATACCTAGAGAAACATCCCACCCATGGGCTGTCTAGGTGGCCTCCTTCCTTCAGGAGGCATGGGGACACCTTGCATCCTAAAAATAGTGTTCTTGTGACAATGCTAGCAGTTGATCATTATCCACTGTCTTTACCAGGGGGTCCTCCCTTGTCAAATGTTGAAGTTGTATTTGATCTAATAGGAAAGAATAACACCTGGGACAACTGAGTATGCAGCCTCCTCTGCATTCAGCTTCGGGGAGCCCTGGGAAGGGCTGTGGTCAGGGCAAGGTGGTGGGGATAGCTCTAGCAGCCACATCTGGCTACCATCCCTTCCAGGTGCTCCTGCCCTGGACCAGGAACAGGATTGTGGCAGAACAGCTATGCCTGCAACATGTGCCAGCCTCTCTGAAAGCCACCTTCAATGCAGGCTGCAGGCACAGAAATGCCAGCTTACCCATGTGGGGCTGTTACAAACATGAGGACACAGTGAAGCCATAAGATCTTGCTCTCTCTGACTGCTCAGCAGAGGTAGGTGGTCCATACCAAAAAAGCCAACAGACAACCAACCACCACCACTCCCCTGCTCCCAAATGCTGTGTGAACTAAAAAGCCAGGAACAAATCGGATCACTCTATCATTGATTTCTCTAATAAACACAATTTGTTTCCATGCTGCATTACAAGTGCTAAGTCTTGCCACTGCCCTGTATAGCTAAGTTCATTATTATTTTGTTTCACAGATACAGCCAAAGTGATCATTTTCAGAAGCCCTGGATTTTGAGTTGCTGGTTCTTCGGGGATGCCCCACTCAAGGCAGTGAACTACAAATATTCCACAACAAGCACATGCAAAAAAACCCAAACACAAATTATCCAATTTTTGGACTGTAGGTCAGAACTACATGACTGGCTAAAAACACAGGCTGCCTTAGGGAGAGCCCTTTCCCACAGTAAGCACTTTATTAGGAAAGCTTTAGTCAGAAGACTTCAGAAGACACATACTCAAGAACCCAGATAACTTTTCTAAAAGGCAGAAACGTCACTTATGTGTAGATTTCATCTCCTGCTTATCATCATTTCTATCAGCAGAGCACCACTTAGCCACCTCCCTCCAAAAGACACTTTGAGATGCATGGTGCAATAAGCATATAAATTATCACTAAAGTATACTCTGTTTCATTGGGGCATTTCAGATTCAAGATGCTGTTTTAATAGGTTGCCTCTCAGGAAACCGCCCTCACCTGCAGTGACACATTGAATACTAAAGACTGGTGTTTAATTGGGGCAGTGCTAGTAAAATTTTGCTTCAGAGGGATTCAATTTAGGTGGTGCCAAGAAATTAAGTGATTTATCAGGTGTTAAATAGTATGTACTTCTAAACTCTGGTCTTCTATCATGCAATCCTACACCCACTGAACTTAATGAGTTTTGCCATTGACTACCAGAAGGATCCTCCTCCTAGTAAACAAGTTAACTAGTAAACATGAAGGCATATACTCTGCACTAACAGGTACTCAGCCTTGGCTAAGGGTAACAGGATTCTGGCTGTGTGATGCTGAACAGTCCTTCATCATGGGAAGTCTTCAGTGGGAGAGGGCTCTTTGCAAAAACAGCATCAATGAAGTATTAGGAGACATAACTCATTAGCTAAAAGTTAAGTAAATCTGGGGAAGCCAGCTAAGATTGAAAGCTCAGACACTCTGCTGATTGTTTGCCCTTTGGCTTTTCTGTTTTTCCTCTCTCTTATTTTAAACGATTACGAAGTACATCCTCCAACCCAAAATGAGCACCCATGAGACAAGTCCTGGAGCTACAGGTTTACTGTGCTGACTCCTGCATACCTGTACCACATACAGGTCAACACAAGAGAAAGTGCCTATATCCCCCAGTGTGCATCTAGAAAAAAAAACCTCCACTGAAACCAGTTGTGAAATCTGAATCACAGTAAGGCTCTGTGCCTTCACTGCTGCCCACAGAAAGCACTCTCAGCTCAAGCATCAGCCAGGTGGCACACAAGGGAGCCTGGGCTCAGAGAAGCCCTGGTCTGGGAGACCTGAAGCAGCCGATCTCCCCCCATATCCCCAGTTTTAGTTTCCCCACGACTCCACACTTGTGCCAGCACAACTGTTCGTATGGTCACATGGTAAATCAAACAAAACAACTCATATCTATAAAAAGGAAAATAAACTGTGTTCTTTGGGACCCTTCCATTTGCCTACTGAATTTTGAGTCTCTGCATGACACCATGGCTATATTCTCAAGGTATAATAATTTCAGGCAAAAAAAGGAGATCCTGATAATTAGAAAGCTCCAGGTGAGGTTTTAAACAGAATTTACCATCAACTGGACCTTAACCACAAAAATCATCAACTGTGTCTAAACTCCTAATCCTGTCTCCTGTTGAGCTTTTGCTCTCATGAAAGCCTTTGCAAAATGTTTACACTCTCCTAGTGCCTCAGTTCTCCCATCTGTGGGAGGAGAGGTGAGGCCGAAAGGATCACTTGCCAATACTGTAATGAGTGCCAACATTGTGGCAGTGTTTACAATAATATAATCAGTTAACTGCTATGGCTCAGGATCAGAGGAACAGGTTTGCTACCAACACAGATATTCCAACAACTGGGGAAAAAAAAGTGTCTGAATATGACAACCATACCAAACACCCCTTCCCAACCCACCGCAGAGTCAAAGCTTCAGACCCTCTCGGACTGGAGACCGACACAACCCCAAAGCCTACCAATTCATGCAGAGAGTATACTGATGCCCTAAGCTATAGCAAACACTTCATTCTCATCTCTGACCCCCAAGGTTTTATTTTTTAAACCCCAGTGATAACTTCTCTCTGCAGCTTTAGACTCTACACACACACTTAACTTCTGTGCTACAACAGCACAGCGGGACTGCTTGCCATCCACCAGGCAAGCACACATCCAAGTGTTGGCAAGGTCTGGATATTAGCACTGTATTTTTCATTTCTCAGAGAAGGAGTCAGTAAGAAGCTGGGACATAAGCAAAGCACTAGCCTTGACTCTTTGCTGAAGCTTTCCATGGTTCATCACCACAGGTATTACGGCATTTACTGCGTGCACCCTTATCCCACACCCAAGGAGGAAGAGGAGAAAAAACCCAAGCAGAAGAACAACAAAACAACACATTCACCAGCACCACTGCTTCCAGTTCACAGGCTCCTAATGAAACTTCCTGACACCCTTGTAGCACAATACTTGCCTACTTTTCAGAACAACACAGCAGCTTAGCAGCGAAGTTGGGGTACAGTGGGGACCTTGCTCCTCTGCCTCAACATTAAGCTCCATGCCACCAACCAGACTGGAACACTGAAAAAACTATCAATTGTACTCATATAATCACACTACCAGTTAAACACCTCCTCTTAAATCCAGCTGCTGAGTACAATCACCTCAAACACTGCTTGGTTGAAAGAAGAGTCAAAAAAACAATGGTAGTTTGAAAAGCTGAAGTGAAAGTTACCCGGAATGGTTTGACTCGTGAAGAAAAGCTTTCATTTGAAGTTCACATTTCTGTCTGAAAAGTTGTACTTTCTGTATTTGAAATCATCAAAATAACCACCAGAGAAGCCAGTAACAGCAGTTTTTGTCCTCTGACAAGATAATTGGAAGGGTCTGCATGGAAACTGCACATAAACAAACTACACATTAAAAAATTAAAGTAAGTTCACATCATAACGTTTAGAATTAGTCACTTAAAAAAAAAATCAGTTTTCCAATGTCTGTCTAAATGTAATGAAAATTTGGCATTTATTCATTACAAGACTGAAGCAGAAGTTTGCTTGTATCTCTCCTGCTAGGTAGCTGATTCCTTACAGTATGATTCTATAATGTACCTTACTGCGGCTAGGGAAGAACCAGCTTTACAGTTCCTGAAATCAACAGTAGAATTTCTCCTGACTTCAGTAAGAGCAGAAGTTAGCCTTGTATTTTCAAAATGACACAGTGAAAAAACAAGGAAATACAACTAATATGACACTACTTTTTCATGACATTCATTTGTGTTCTTCTGTCCAGAGAACACATCCTACCTTCCCATAGGGTTTACTAAAAAAAGACAAGCAGTAGTTATATTTAATTTTATATATATAGGAATTCAATGAGTCAATTGCACACGTTTTGCCTGGATTAGCATTTCACCAATACTGTAGTGCGCATACAATACCCCATTATCCAATTTGTGTGTCTGTGCTATGAAAAGTCAAACTAGACTCTAAGCCACGAGACTTCACGGGATACAGGCCTGACTGCATTTAACTCAGCAAGAGAAAATACACCCAGAAGCTTTCAAATTGTGTTCATACCGTATAGAATGCAAGACTCCCCCGAACACACACGGGACAAGCAAACAAAAGAACCTCATGCTGAATAAGTGTTTATGCTAGGCTCTTCTCCTTAAGAGAGAGTCTGGAAATCACCTCTTCCTTCCAGAGTGGGAGAGACAACCACGAAAGATCTCTTACTTGGGCAGAATTAGTCAGGAGCAGAAGGTAGACTCCTGGCTTGCAATAAGGCAAAGTGTCTCCTAAACAAAACACAAAACTGAGGGGCAAAGGAGAGAGGAAAGCACTGTTTCTAATGGGCTGCTAGATAGGAAGGGTCTGGACAAAAATGGAAACTCAATTTTGCTTCCATTGTATCAGCTTCATGCTACCTCCACTTTAAACAAGAAACTTCACGGGGTAACCTCCTTTTCAACAGGCCACGGCACGGAGAAACACATTCCCCAGTCCCTGGTAGAGAGGGCCGGGCTGCGCAGTCCTAGCTCCCCTACCTGCCGGCCGGCAAGCGATGACAGTAATTGCAGAGCCTAAAAATAAATCATACTAATGCGGATATAAAAAAATTAAAATAAAAAACAAAACAAAACAAAACAAAAACAAAAACAAACAAAAAACAAACAAACAAACAAACAAAAACAAAACAAAAAAAAAAAAAAAAAAAAAAAAAAAAAAAACCAAAAAACCCCCACAAACCTACAACTCACTGCTGGTGGAAGCAGCAGCAGCTGCATCTCCCGGACGACAGAAAACTTTCTACGAAGTTGCTGGCGGGAACGGCGGGTAGCTGGCCCCGGGGGAGGCCGGGCCGGGCTCTGGGGCTCCCTTTAAAGCTCCCTGCCGTGAAGAACCACGCCACCACCAAACCCGGGTCGCGACTGCCGTGTCCCCTGGGGCTGCGCAGGGCACTGACAGCCGCCGGGAGCCCCGTTCCCCCGCCCGCTGTGGGAGCCAGCGCGGGGAGCGCCCTGCTCCACGCTGCCGCACCCCGCGAACGCGGTGGGAGGCGCGACCTCCCGGGACCGCACTTCGCGCGGCGTAAAACGGGAGAGAGAAAAACAGTTATTTTCATCAAAATAACCCTGGGCAAAACACAGCGAAATCCACCGCCCCGAGGCGCCGGCGGACGCGACCCGCGCTGACAGGGGCCGGACAGAGGGACGGGGCTTTACCTTGATGCAACACTGAGCAGAAGCGTCGGACATCTCTCAGGAGGGACTCTGCGGAGCCCGGCAGGGCAGGCGCAGACGGGCAGACGGGAAGTTCCCGGGCTTTCCCCACTTTACGCTCCTCTCCCGGCCCGGCGGCGCGGCCCCACCCGGCCCGTCCCCTCAAGGGGAAGTTACCGCCGGCAGCGCGGCCAGGGGCGGGCGCGGCGCTGCCGGGGCTGGGGGGGTCACCCCGCCGGTCCCCGGTGCCGGGTCCGCTCCTCGATCCGCCGCCGCCCCCCCCGCACGCCGACGGCTCCGCGCGCGCCTGCCCTGCGCGCTCTCTGCCGGCGCGGCTCCGCGTGAGAGGCGATGGGGGCGGGGGATGAGGGAGGGGGCGCGGAAGGTGGGGGAGGGCGCGGCCCCGATCCTCGCCGGTGTTTTCCTTCCTGGAAAAGAGAGAAACCGAAAGGCGGCAGCGGGGGCCGGGCGTTACGCCCCGCCCCGCGCCACCGCTCATTGATCCGGAGTTTCGGGGCCGAAACTGACGTGGGTTCCCGGCACCCGCGCCGCCCCTTAAAGGGGCCGCGGCCGGCGGGAACGGCCGTGGCCGGCGGGGACGGGCCAGGGCGCGCCGGCGGCGTTACCGGTGCCGCGCGGGCGGAGCGGGAGCGCGGCTCGCTTTGGCCGGCCCGCATCGGCACCCAAGAGCGCCGGCCAAAGCGGAGGGGAGGCTGGAAGGCCGCAGTCGGGGTCGCGTCGCTTTATACAAAGTGCCGTTTGGCTCCACGCGGTGCCGCCACCCCCGCGAGAGCTCGCGTAGGGCCTTTAAGCACCGCCCGCTGGTGCCGGGGCGGGCAGTGGATGTGGCCATGGGCGGACCCGCGGCAGCACAACGAGCCTTGTTTCGCCGCCAGGGCCGCCGCTTTAAGAGCCCCGGCCAGGAAATGCGGCGCGGGTCACGGCGGGGCACGGGAAGTCCGCGGAGGCGCCGCCACCCTGTTTCCCCAGCCCTGCGCTCGGCCCGGGCCCGCGGCGCTGCCCGCGTTCAGACCCCGGCGCGGTCGCACCGGCTCAGGGTTTCGGGGAGGTGGTGTATCACCCGCCGCGTGTGGGACACGTAGGAGCGTGTGTGATTTCCAGCCGTGTCGGTGTTAACGCTGTTTTCCATCACCCTCTGGCTTCTGGACAGTGCAGCCCCAGCCCTCGTGACGAGAGTGAAAAGGGTGGGGGGAAAGGTGAAAAATACCTCGGCCATATCTTCGTCTAAATCTCTCTGTGATTTTACAGGCAGTTTTTGGTGTCCTGGCTGGTTTTTGGATGTACCCCCTGTATTGCAAGTCCCGAACGTGCCTGGGAGCAGATGACTGCTTTGTACCCATCGCACTGCGAGGCAGAACTGCCTCGGGAGTCTGCTGTAAGGATGCTGTGCATTGGGATAGAACAGGCTCCTATTAAGTGATTTGGCGCTACTGAAAATAGCAAACGAGAAGGAATCCAGCCTCGGTATTTCAAAGCAAACTTTAGCTCACATTACAAGACGCCTGCTTAAGCGTGGCATGCTGGCATCAAATGCAGTGCTGCTTCACCTGCGTGACCAAGAGGCGAGACTGCTGAGGCCTCCCAGTAGGCACCCCTTAGTCCATTTTGCAAATCAGGACCAACTCCTTGTAGTCTCTTACACCTTCATTTTGGCCAGTCCCTGAAAATGAGGAAGAGGGAGCAACCAATGACCCTTTTTTAACATAGGACCAACTCAGTAATGAAGGATTCATATTCGCGTGTCTTCCCTCATTGTGGCTGAACGACTGGAGAAGAGCTGTTGCTATTGAGAATCATAGAATCATCAAGGTTGGAAGAAACTTCTGAGATCATCCAGTCCCATAATCAACCTAGCACTAGTGGGTTAGAGTAAATCACATCACCCAGTGCCAGATCGAGACACCTTTGAACACCTTCAGGAATTGTGACTCTACCTCTCCCTGAGCAGTCCTGATGGCTGACCACCCTAACAGTGAAAAAATTTTTTCTGTTACCCAATCTGAATCAGCCCTGTCTCAGTTTAAGGCCATTTCCTCTAGTCCTCTCACTGTAGGTATGGTAGAGGAGACTGGCCCCCACCTTACTATAGCCTCCCTTGATGTTGTAGAGAGCAATGAGGAGGACCTCTGGAGCCTCCTCTTCCCAAGACTACAAACACAGCTCCCTCACCCATTCCTCATAAGACATGTTTTCTACACCCTTCTAGGCCCTTCTCTGGACATGCTTTAGCACCTCAATGTCCTTTTTAAAGTGAGGGGCCCAAAACTCAAGGTGCAACCTCACCAATGCCAAGTACAGGGGTACAATATAATGTCTGTCTTTCTCCCCTCTTATCCTTTCTGCTTCATCACCATGACATTTTGCCTTTTTACTTGCACGATTACCACTATTTTGCCTTTTTACTTGCACAATTACCACTATGAAGGGCTGAGTTACTATTCTCTGTCTCATGGCAAGTTGGGAGTTTTTGTGATTCCTTATGCTAATATAGAAATTCAAGGCAGAAAAGTCCTGTTAGGTCATCTACTCTGCTCCCCTGCTGAGAGAGGATTTACAAGTGCATAATTGCTCTTTCATTTTAAATGCCTCAGGTGATGGGGCTTCCACCACTTTTGGAGTCTGCTTCACAGTCCAGAACGTCCCATGGTCAGGAAGATATTTAGCTTATATTTTCATTTGTTCAGTTTCAGCCAATTACTCCTGGTTATAAGCATGTTTTATACTTCCCTAAACAGTTGTACTCCTCTCTGGCTGTTTGTGTCTTACACACAGATATGGCTATTTTCCTAGCCATTGCTATTCTTTATCTCCTTTCATTAACCAGTCCCTGCAGCCACTTTACTATTGGTCTTCTTTGATCCCATTCAATTGCTCATCAGTTCCTCAGCCTATGGATGCCCACATTTAGGGCCTTATCCTCTGTGAATGGAGCCAAAACCCCATCATAGTTTCATTTGTCTCAAAGTTGCCTCAAAGGTTGTACAAAATTTGTCACCTGACATTGCTCTGAATCTGATCTTTTCCTGTTATTCCCCAATGTTCCCTCTTGCAGTGCAACTGCAATCTATTTTTCATTTTTCTGCCTGGAGTTTCAGCATCTGTTCCTTCCCTCTCAGGTCACTGATAGCTGCTGTTCCTCACAGTTTGTTTAATGGCCCTTACAAATACAGACCTTGATCCCTCTCCGCAGACCTCTCAACCAGTATGGATGGTTGCGAGTATCTGTCCAAGACCACAACCTGTTCTAGAGCAATTGTCTTCCAGCTCTTTCTGTTCTTTGTGTTTTTCCACTACTCCACTAAATGTGAATGCAAAGGATGATAACTAGAAAAGGTAGGGAGAGAAATGGTGAATGTGTAGAGAAGGCCACAGGTATGAGTGTGGCACCTCTTTAGCCAGAAGTCAATCCCATTGAAGCTGCTGCAAGAAAGCTGGGAAGGAAATGTGGCTGGGCAAAACACACACCACACCATCCTGTGGTCTGTCCTTACCCACAGAAGCTATGCCTTAACCATACTAGCTACATGCTAGACAGGGACTGAAGAACATCTTTGAACACTTCGAACAAGGAGGACCAAACTCTTTGTAATGTGTTAGCTTTTCTGCTTGGTTCTGCCTTATTTCTCTGGCCTGATTTCTTCCAGTCTCTCTCAATTCCATCTCTTGAGACCTGACATTATGGTCCTGGCTGCTGCTCTGTGCAGAAAAAAAACACTGCCAAATCTCCAGGTGTGCAGCATGCCCATGGTTGCAGGACTGTGGTTCTGAAAAAGTAAGAGGAAAACTTCTCCAGCTCCCCTTTAGATCTGCGCAGCGCAGAAAGGAAGTCTATTATCTCTTGAACAGGCTCCCAGTTAGTTTCCTTCACTCTCACCTAGAAACTACTGCTTAGCTTATATCCATGGAGGAACCATTAGTTAAAGGCAGGATTTACAATCCAACAAAGCCACCTGTCATCAACACCCTATCCAGAATTCTAACTTTTTGTTCGGGGAACTTTTTACAACTTAGTGTGGCAAAAGGTACCATGGCCTTGGGGCTCTCCCAGGAAGGGAGGGTGAGTGGCATGCTGGGGGACAACAGCAGGATGAGAAAACCAATAGACTGGAGTATGTTCCTTCTCCTCATAGTGACCTGAAAAATCTGGCTTTAGATGCTTGTATTTTCTGGTCTAAAGTTTGTCTCTGAAAACAGAGTGAACCCTGAAATAAAAGAGGCAAACCACCCCTTCATTGGGACTTGTAATTTTCTGTCCACAGCAGTGCACCATACCAGCTTCCACTGAGTCTCTGCCAGTTGGGCCTCTTTTACAGCCATAGGACTCCCAGCATCTTTCTACATGTACTTACTCAACAACTAGGCTAGGGGTTTTTTTCATATGTCCATAAAGGATGTTGAAGCCTTTTTCCCAAAGGGTTTAGATGCTTGGGTCCATATGAAAACCAAGGTTTTCATTCCTTCTTTTGTGTACCTGTTTTCTGGTTTCAGCAGCGTGCAGCAATATCTCAGATGTTTGCAGTAATCATTGACTTTTATTAAGGAGACTTTGTTCATAGTAATATTTTTTCTTTTCTCTTTTTATTTGCAAACCACTCATTAGTTTCCAGTGCCCCATTATCATTAACTCATCCTACTGTTTCTCCGCTGTTGTCTTTTCCTTCCCTTTATCTTTCTCTAGCACAACTTCACTGACTCATTTAGTGCTCGCTTCTATGCTTCATTTGTATTACTAGTTTTATTTTTGTCTTCCATTGTTTGAGCAGATACAAATAGTCACTTCATATGACTTGATGGATGTGTTGACATTACTGAGCCTCAACAGAGATGACTCTCTTCCAGACTGAGGGACAGGATCAACTCTTCAGGAACAAAGCACAGTAAGAGACAATAAATTCCAAGATCATGGAAGGATACATGGACATTACCATGCAACTGAGTTTTTGGTCTTGAGGGCACACAAAGAAGTCCGTGAGGGCTGGTACACGGAGGTGCTGTGGAAGTGATCCCCATTGCACATTTAGCATTACGATTCTTTTTCCCTTACCAAATTAGTTTCTGAAAATAAATTGTATTTTATGGCCCTAGTATGCATCAGTCATGCTGCTTTTCTTATCATTAGCGGTAAGACGAGCTTTCACTCCATGTTCTCAGGCAAATCGTTTTTCCAAGATTTAGCCAGGTTAACATTTCTTGTGGTAAAAATCCCAAATCCTTGGCTTTTTAGGAATAGCTATTAAATTCAGTCTGTGGTGTTAGAATGAGAAATGCTGTATCCATTTTATTTACATTTTTGCAAATTTGTTCATCTAGGATAATCTTCTTTGAGATTCTATGGTCTGGCTCTATGAATAGGATTTGCACCAGTATAAGGATTTTGATAAAAGGTTTGTTTTGTTTTGCTTTCATTTGGTTTTAAATTAAAATAGCAATACTTGTGCATTTCCTAAAGCTGCAGGCATTTTGATTTAAAGATACTTGTACAGTTTACATAGGCACTTTACATAGCTTTCCTATTTCAGAAACCCACATCAGTCAAAATAGAAATGCAAAAATCTTGGTAATGACACTTATTCGCCTGAACATTCTTTATGGTCCAAGTCATGTCATCCTTACATATCATCATATACTGTCTTATTTTGAATTGAGTGTATTGCTTCTGAAAATAAGAGAAAAATTTTCCATTGCTATAAGTGTGACTTCTGTGTGAGAAAGGGGATGGGAAATTGAGGACTGTACTGATTTAACTCCTCTTTGTTGTTCAAAGCAGTACAACCTTTTCTGAGAGACAAATTCATAGTCATGTTTGAGAAGCAGACTCCATTGCCCAAGTCACTGCTTAGATACGTGCTGACAGTGCTACTCCTGGCACATACGTTCAAGTTGCAGCGTGTAAAAATGAGGCAGTGAGTAGCCCTGACAGAGCTCCTGAGAGCACTGACTCCAGTGACACCAGCCTGGCAGCTATACCTGACTCTCAGGTTAGTCTAAACTGCTTTGGACCACAGATGCCTCTTATACCACTGTGGAACAACACCATGGCACCACAAGGCAGTTACAGCCAAGTCCTTTTGTGTTTTTGTTACAGCATGGTGCCACAGAGCAAAGCTTCCAGGGCTACTGCCCTGTAAAAGCACCCCATCCCACATTGCTGTGCTGTGCAGGTTACACCACATCCTCCTTTGGCCATGCCAGCAACTGCCTTTAGAACTGTGAAAAGGCACAGGAATATATCATCTGTATATTTGTACATATGCATGTTTGTCCCTGTGTTTAAAGCCAGCTCAGTTTCCCTGGCTGTGGTGTAAGCAGATGGAGACTGGCAGGGACAACTTAAACTGGAATCTTGTGATCCCTCAAAGGCACAGATGCAGCTTCTCCTCTCAGCTGGTAGCATCTCTTGCTCACCTCCAAAGAGACAAGAGGCTTGTTGAGGTGCCTTTCCTTGCCCCAAGACTACAAAATCTTGCCCCAACAAAATGTGTGGAAGGGCCAACAGGCATGCAAGGACCAAGGATTAAAATCTGTCTCTGCCTTTGGCTATCCAGCCTTTGGCTGGAGATGGACAAGGCCAGGCAGGCTGTATCAGAGGCTCTTCAGAGGAGGGAGAGTGGCTCCTGAGCCTGGGAGGGCTGAGAGGAACAGAAAATATTTCTGCTGGGGGAAGATCAGTAGTAGGGAGCTGTAGCAGAGCTGAGTTAAGAGGCTGGCCTGCACTGGGCAAAACCTCTCCACTCAACCTACTTCAGCAGGGCTGGTTGTTTTGTGGAATTTAAATCTCCGCAGATATGTGAGGAACTTCCTGGCATCACATGCAGTGACAGGGGCAGGGCTATGCTGTTCAGGGTCATCCACCAGCCACAGCCAGAGCAGGAACCAAAGTCCTTGATGCCACAGAGAAATTTCTGTGGAAGTGGGCTCATCATTTCTTGAGCAGGCAGGGTGTGCAAAGCACCAGTAAATAAAGGAAAGCAAAAGAAGTTACCAAAAATAGGATTTTTGGAAGACAATTCTGCAAAGTACTAGATGCCCAGCTACCAATTTCAAACTATACCTTTGTGTTTTCTTGCATAGTCCAGAACGCTGAAGTGTATGTCTGTATTTACAACCTCATGAATTCAAAATAATGAGTTAGTTGCCTCTCACTTCAAAATCACTAGAGTTTGAGGGGAAAAATTACTTTGGAAAATTCTTTAAATTGTATGTGTCTGCATTTTCTTATCTTGCCTCTGGATTTTGTCATGTAAAGTGAATGTTTTCAAACTTCCCCCCACAAATTTTGAATGCTGAAAAATTTCTTTCTTCTCTTTCCTTCCATCTTTTCTTCTTTCTTCTCTTTGTTATTGTTCTCCCTCCCTTCTTACCTTCCCACCTGCCTTCTTATTTCATATGTAATTAAAATTACGTAGACCAGAAAAATTAAGAAATAATAAGATATATGATGAAACTCAAAGTAAAAGCAGAAAAATTATCAAGCTATATTCTGTTACTGCAAAACATTTAAAGCAAAGATAAAAATAGAAGCTGAAGGGACGGAGTTCAAATTCTGTGTCAGAAAAGTCCAAATTGATTTATGTTTTGCAGGTACTATGGCTGATTTTTACTTCTCTATTTCATTCACCTCAGTTGCAGAGGTGAAATACATTTTTCTAAAAACCCAATCCTCTCTATTAGTAATATTTTCACAGGTTCACCACTCCCTCTCTCCTTTTTCAGCATAATTTTCTCCACAAGGTGTCGAGATTACAGCTCTCATAGCTGTTCAAATCTGTAGTTCTCACTCTGTCATCTATGTCATCTTACTGGCAGTAAAAGAGTGATACAAATTGTTTTCCTGCCAGATAAAAACTGTCTAGTAGATTTAATGCTCATAATATAATGTGAGGAATAACTTTATATGAGCAACAGCAGTCAATCTGCTTATTATGGTGTTCTGTCCCCTGGTATTGTTGGGGGAAAAATATTAGGTAGAAGCCTGTGGAAGCTCAGCACCTTTCTGACCAGTTCTGAACACTTTGGGGAAGGGGCTTATAGCAGTATGACCACACAGCTGCAAACCCAGTGGACTGATGTGAAACCTCAAGTTTAGAAATGGAAAAGAAAATGGAAACTCAGCTAATGGCTGAGTGTTGTGTGTGCTCAGCAAATGGCAGAATGAAACCCTGGCAAATGAAAAGAAAGTAACATGAGTACAGCTTGTTGCACAGAATTGTGATTTATCTGCTTTTATTTTCAACAGTTACAGTGGCACTGTGATGTAGGATTTTATAGTGTATCAAATCATGCCTGACGTTTATGGATATAGTTTAGAGTGCATGCATTATGATAGTTAGTGGCCTCTCTGTGGCTGAGCAGCAAACAGTTTCCATTCACAGGAAACTCTTTCCACTCCATCCTCGAGCCTTTATGTAGCTTTAGCTCAGATGCTGCCAAATACTCTCCAAAGAAAAAGATTTTGGTGAAGAACGCAAAAAATAAACCACTTTTCTATTCCTGTTGAGTTCAGATTGTCCTGATTTAAAATTGCCTTTATTTCTGTTATTGTCTTGCATTTCCAAAAGCAGGAAAGGGTTAACTGCAGCTTCTTCGGGTGCTGCATATTCTTCTATCTTCCATGAGAATAAACAGATTGCCCTCTCACAGGAAGGAGGTGGTTGGCAGCCCAAGTTGCTGATGATGTTTTTGTAGGGAGTGGCATAATTAAGACTGGAAATTTTAGCTGACCCCAATACTAGCTTGGGAGAGTACTGGAAAGAGGCACAGAGGCGGGTGGATCTGGGTGCATCTGGTTCATCACTTAGATGGTGGGAGAGCAGCATCGCCACTGCTGCCTGCCCAGCACATGGTTCACTTCCCCTTCCCACCCTCGCGGGGGGACAACATCTCACTAGACTGACCCGTCTTTGCAGCCACTGCCTGAGGAGAGCAAAGGTTAAGTCTTGGGTTGTACCCATCAAGACAGGCCTGAGAGGGTAGCCAGGAAGGAGGAGGAGGAGGGAGGGCATCTTGAACAAGTCCTGTCAACTGTAGCAGAGAGAAAGGCAGTTGGTGAGGATGGAAAAGGCAGTTGAGATGAGGACCAGGATTTTGGTTCAGGAGAGGCCTCGCCAGCAATTTCAAGGGGAGAGAGAGAATGATCAGAGAAGTACGTGGGATAGGTGACCTTGACTGGAGGGGAATTCAGCTTCCCTGCCTGTTGTCCCTGTGGCCAGAGAGACTCCTCTGTGTCAGAGGCCTATGGCACAGGGAGGTTTGTGACCAGAAGAATGGAAGGCTCTGGCTGCCTGTGGAAGACACATATGCCAGGGCCTGAGCTAAGTGCAGATTGCAGTGGTCACAGCTACCACTGCAAGAGATACTCTTAATTACCACCTTAGATACCACCTTACAAGGGGTAATTAAGTTTTTACACAATCCATGTGAGGTAAGCGCACAATTCTCACTCCTGTTTTAGAGCAAGGAGGAGACAGAGGATGAGCAGTGTGCCGACAGCCAGGTGGTGAGTCAGTGCCTGTGCTGCCATCACCAACCAGGAGCTCCTGGTTCCTAGCCTGGTCTGCAACCAGTCTCCCTGACGAGAGATGACAGTGAGCTGATTTTTCAAGCACTTTGATGAGAGAAGGAAGGTTAGAAATAGCCTGCAGCTGTTTCTAAAGAAAGTGTCAGGGCTGAAGGAGAATTTCAGAGGAGGGGAGCAGGAAAAGGGATGGTGGTGCAGTAACTACTGACACCAACAGTTATGAACAGGAAGGAAGAAAAAAATTAGAACCCAAAGATGGGGGATGGGTCAATAGAGAAGGTAGATTTTCTTGAGAAGGCTTGGTGGAGAGAGGAAGGGTGACAGCAAGAAAAGAGCAAGCAGCAGTGGGAAGAAGAAAAAAATACAGCAACAGTGTGCATGGTATTTGAAAGCTATTGTGTCAGGAGGCAGACAAGAAAAATGCCACCAAACATGGGGTCTTACAGGGTCTGGGCAATTATAATAATGCTATTGTTTCTTACACAGCAGCTGGAGATCTTGGAGCCCTCCACTGAGCAGGGTAAGCATCATTACCTTTGTTTCACCTACGGGAGAACTGAGGCTCAGAACAGTGAAGCCCCTTGCCTCTGGCCACTCAGTAAGGCCAACACATTATTCTGGTTTAAACTGTTATGATAAATGCAACTTGAAATAGGAGTAGAACAGACAGGGACACACAGTTCTCAGTGGCATAGGAGAGAAGAAGAAGAGATGACTGATGTCAGCAGCCCAAATTTATTTTTTATAGCTCTAGAATACATAATGTGAAGTAAAATGACAGGTGGAAGCTGTAAGCTTTGGATCCTCAATGCTTTAAACTACAAGCTAAGTAGTTGTAACAGGCAGACACTCCACTATATGCACAAATACATGTGCACACAATAATTCTGATGTGTGGTTTGTGCCCTTAAATAATTAATTTCCTTAGTTTTCCAACTTTCAGCAAAATTAAGGTAACTTACAACTACAAAAATGGAGACGTGTATACACCAGAAGACTTTCACAGCCCCCAAAGTCCTTAGAGATAGAATAGGATAGGACAGAATAGAATATTCTGGTTAGAAGGGACTTGCAATTGTCTGGAAGCTGCATATGACCACTATCCTGTTGGGGTCATCTGTTTGGGGTAAGTTATGTATCACAGGGCAGAAACTATATGCCTGACAGCCTGTGGCTACCACATCAGAAGGAGCATTATCTTAAAAAGTAGAAGCCCAGAAAATACCCACCAGTGTTACTGGTGGATTACACTCTTTGAGGTAGCATAATGTTTTTAAGGCCTAAGAAAGTAAGATGCTTTTGTTAAAGTTCCTCTTCCTTTAAAAAAAATCGCCTTTCCTCACCTCCTCTTTCTCCTTTTCCTCACAAGAAATGAAGAAATGCAGCTATTTTTTACCTTACTTTGAGGAGACCATAGAGGCATTGTCCACCAGTGTAACGTTTCCTGAAGGAATCAGGAAAGAACAGTATAAAAGGCCTATTTTTAGCAACACTCTTTTGGTTCTAATTATTCTAATTTCACCACCTCTTCTTCTTTGTCCCCAGCTACTCGGGAGTATCAGGGGCTTCCTCATTTCCTTCCCTCTTTCCCACTTCCATATTTCCTTTCCCTCCTCCTTGTGCAGAGGGCCATGGCACTTCAGCTGTGCAGTGCTACCACCCTCTGGGCACCGTTCACATCACAGTCCTGTCTGCAGGAGTGCCCTGAGCTCCACCATCTGCCTCGGATATCTCTGTGAGATAAATGCTGCCTTTCAGTGTACCCAGTAAAAAGAGACAGTGATTTACACCTTCTGATGCAGCTTTACACAATGCCTGTTTCGGCCACTTGCTTTTGTAAAGAAACTTCATCTGGGTGAAAAATGCAAAGGTAAACACTTCCAAATGTATTGGTCCTCCACTGGTCCAGTACCCGTGGTTGGTGGGTTCATCTCCTTGTGAGTCCATGTAAGGATGCACCCTTTGAAAAAAAAGTTCAGTAGCATCTCTAACACTTCTCAAAAACAAGCTATTCCTTCTTTTCCTCTAATCTACCATCTTGTCCATAGCCAAGTGCTCATTTATTTAAAGAACGAAAAGCTATCAGGAAAAAACACATCTACTATGCCGACCGTTTTGCTATACAAGTATATTTCCCAAAATTAAAACCAGGAACTCTTGACACACAGGATTCATTTTTTCTTTTTTCACTTTCATCCACAAGAGAGACCGTGGCTATCTGCCCAGATGAAGAGGGAGCGACAGAAAACAGTGGCATCTTGCATCACACCATTTTCAATGGTCAAAACTGGTATGTCACAGGATGTGAAAAGCAATGAATGTCAAAGTCAAAGGAACTTTGTACCAAGGCTGTACTTTATCTCTGGTTCCTCTCTGGGTACCAACAGCAAATGTGTGTCTTTGGGTGGAAAGTAAATATATTTTGTCTATGCCGTGGCTTACCTTTGGGGGTACTGCTTCTTACACCATTTTCTAATGTTGATGACACAATGCATTACAATAGTAATAATGAAAAACAACAACTACAATAACAAAAATAGAACAAAAAACCCCCAACCCAAAACCAACAACAAACACACCAAAAACCCCCCCCAACTTCATAATCCAATATAGAAAATTAGGTTGATCAGACAAAGATTTCCCACACTGCAGCTTATTTTCTCAGATGTGTGTTCCTCTTGAGAAGCAGATTCTCTATTTCATTTAATATAACAGATAATGATGGAAATTACAACACCTATTTGTAATCAAGATAAGGGTTTGGATTATTTTGCTTTATGATTCTAAATCTCTTACTAGCTGAGTGGGTAAAAACATGCATAAGGTTGAATGACTCATCCTTGTGCTTCACAGGTAGATGTGGCTGCCATCAAAACCTACTGAGAGAGCATAGGTGAAGAGGGCATGTCTTAGATGTCCCTCCTTGATACACCTTCCCACAGATGAATCTCCAAAGATACAGAGTCCTTTCTCAAACTTTCTTACAAGCTGGAAAACTTCAAAATATCTTTACAAAAGAAATAACATAGTTGTATGGTGTTCTTTTCCCCAGCAGCTTGTGTAGTTTCTACAACAACTCTGTCTCCAAAAATCCCAGTTGAACAGGCTGGCTCCTATACCATTTATTAAGCCCCAAACTCTTCTAGTTGCCCACCAGCCAGCAAGTCTGACCAACGCAGAATAGAGGAAAGGATGGGGGAAAAAATATCAAAAAGTGTCACAGGCACCTGAAAAAGAGTCAAATAGGCACCTGAATTTAAATTAAAGCTGCCACTTTGCCCACTGCTGATCATAATTTTGTCCAGTGTACCTGGAGTCATTGGTCAACCCCAGAGTGTCAGACCATACGAATGTCACAGTGCCACCCTGATCTCCAGAGTCCAGAGAACACAAAAGCTTGGGGTTTAGTACCTTGCTGGGGGAATATGCACATGTGAGTTCACCTCTTTGTTACAGCTTTCTCACCAAACACGGATGAGAATAATGGTAAAGCAGGTGAACATGAATGGATGAAAAAGAGAACAAGGGAGCTAGATTGTCATGTGAAAGGGGGGAGTTTAGATTTTTGCCTGTTGGTGCCCCCAGGAAAGTCGAGACCCATGTGTCTGACCAGTCTGGCAGCATCACACAATGAGAGCCTTCACCAACAGATTCACAAGATTGGAGGGTGATTTGATTGCCTTTGTCGGGGGGTGCTTAGTCAACAGCATGAAGACCCCTCAGTGGGCCCTACCAAAGTGTTATCTGCTGCTGGACCCACTCTAACAATTCATACAACAACACCTTTTATTAATACAAATTGTGGCAGGTTTGTGGTCGTCAGTGATATGATGCAAAAATATGTTCTAAAGCAATCTACTGGTATATGTATTAAGCAAGCACAAGCTCTAATCCTAAAAGCAAGTATTTAACGAGTGTAGAATATAATTCTAACCAAATGCATCCCTGTGGGGAAAGAATATAGGCAGTTTCAAAGTACCACAAGTTCCCCCTTTCTGCCAGGATTTCAATGGAGGGAGGTCAAGTAGTCTTCATTCCACTCTACATTCCATCCCTCTAAGCAGATGATTATCATTGTACAGGGAGCACATCGACTGCATTCTGTCCAGGCAGTAGCAACTGCATTTATCACAGAATTCTTAACCTCCTCTAAATTTTAACCATATCCATCATCCCACATAGATATTATCATAGTGTAAGAGAAAAGGTTCATTTTGTCACTTGATTTACCACCCTTGGAGACACAAAGTCAGAACGCACATAAGCTATAATAAAACCAGGTAACATGATTTGAAAGGTGAACACAGCTCTGACAGTTGTTAGTGTTGGCCTTCCATCAAACAAGAAGACACATTGCTTGTTAAACAAGTCTAACAGCACTAGTGTTTTCCAACAGCATTACTTTCTGGAGCCAAAGTGTTGCAATCTATAAAGTGTCTTGCTACTCTTATTTAGGAGAAGAGCCTTATGAATGTGATAATCTTTTAAGGTCCAATTTTATCATATAACATGCTGCAACTTATGTTTCGTATATATGGCTCATAATGAGATTAGTGGAGTATAAATGTTCATGCAATTTAAATAAACAGTCTCTTGAGTGCCTGGCATTAGAAATATAGTGTAGTGTATTTGCCTGCAGGCACTGATGTTGCATCCCATAATTGTAAATAATTTATGTCTGTCATATTAAAAGGCATTTGATTTTAATGGGAGAGTTTAATCTTTTCTTTGTTTCAACCATCATATAATTTGGTTAGTTACCATTTGTTGGATTTTTTTCCATTTGCCACAAAAAGGCCAAAGTCTTTTATTTAGTATTTCAAAAGCAGACCATATAGAGTTGCCATTGGCACAGCGTATGGAGCAGCCATTGACTCAGTACTGTTCAGAGATCACTATTCAGAGACCACTGTTGTAACATAAAATTTACCCCATTAATCTTGTCTTTACAGATTTCAATTTATATAATTTTCCATTCATACAATCTGAATGATTAATTCCCGTATTAATATTCTTACCTAGTTGTTCTGATACCTAGATATTTCTTAAGTTTCAGAAAATTAATATCCCTTCTTGGTTCAAAGCCCCTCTGTGGAAGTTAACCTTTCCATATCCTAGATAAAAGTCTTCTTTAGCTCATCACCCAGCTATTAGGCACCGTAGTAGTATAATCTTGATTCTCAGTAATATTCTACTGGTGAAAGAAACAGTTATAAAGTATTTTGATAGAATTAATTGTTAATATTGAAGTTACTAGAGATAAACAAGAACTGCAAAGGTATTGTCTCACACTACAGAGCATAATTTTGCTAAGGCACTGCCATGATGAGTTTAACAGTGTTAAAAGTTCACCAATCATGATAATGCTGATACATGATGAAAGGTTTTCTCCCCATATAGACTCTTAACCAACAAGATCTAAAACATCACCAGCAAAATTAAGTTTGTGATGTTGCTTTGCTAAATGAGAGATCTGTGATTAACCTGCCCATCCCTGCCTCCTGATGCCTGTTCTCAGTGCTTGCAACTCTCCGGCTCAAACCCCAGCATTACAACCTGGTCCTGGAGCCAGACCAGGTGATAGAGCCAAGTAAGAGGAGGAGGAGGAAGAAACCTTCCTGTTTGCATAACTGGGTGGCCTGACCTTTAATGCATGGCCTGGCAGAAAAGAATGGTGTTTCTTTTCCTCATTGTATGACTGGGTCTGTAATCAGTAATTCCATGCCTTTATCCACAGCTGCTATTTTAATTTCTTTTAAAGCAAGAACCAAATTTCTCACGTCTATAGAACTCAAGGCTTTAAGAGAAGGCAACTGATTGAGAGAACCATGAGCCAGTAGTGTGTCCTTGTGGACAAGAAGGCCAATGGTGTCCTGGAGTGCATTAGGAACAGTATTTCCAGTAAGTAGAGGGAGGTGATCCTGCCCCCTACTCAGTCCTGGTATGGCACATCTGAACTGTCCAGTCCTGGACCCCTCAGTGCAAGAGAGACATGGAGCTACTGGAGCAGGTCCAGTGGAAAGCTACAGAGATGCTGGAGGACTGCAGCATCTCTCAAGAAGAAAGGTTGAGGTATCTGGGCTTGTTCAACCTCAAAAATAGAGGACTGAGAGGGGACTTCATCAACGTATATGAAAGGAGGATGTCAAGAGGCAACATCAGCCTCTTCTCAATGGTGCCAAATAATAGGAAAGAGGCAGAAATTGATTCCTACAAAGTTCCACCTGAAAATGAGGAAGAACTTTACTGTGGAACTGACCGTGAAATGGAACAGATTGCCAAGAGAGTTGTAGAGTCTCCCTCACTGGAAATAATGAAGAACTGTCTGGATACAATACTGAGCAGTGTGTTCTAGCATGATCCTTCCTGAGCAGGGAGTTAGGACTGGAAGAACCACTGTGGTCCCTTCCAAACTTACCCATTCTGCGATTCTTTGAAAACTTAAGAAGGTTGGGATTTTTTTTTTTAATTTTCTGACTCTTCATCTAAACCAATTGTAAAATCTCTGAAGCAACACCTCCTGAGAACAGCAAGTTAATTTTCCCCTCAAGGGAAAAGGAGGACCAGTTGAGGCTGGCATAAGTGTCAAAGGAGAAGGACAGTTCAGGTAGTGAAAATACAGGGATCTGTGGTCAGATAAGATCAGATAGGATCTGAGGAGCTAGTCTGCATATAACTCCTCCTCAGCTAAGAAAGGCAGATGTTTAAGAGACTTTGCTAATTTCCTCTACCTGGAAACATGTAAGGAATTCAGAGCAGAACAGCAAAAGGACATATCTATTAGTTAGAAAGGGCTGAAAGCCAAGAGACACATCTTGGGAGGAATATGCTAGCCTGTCTACAGCATAGGAGAAAGTCTAAGTTCTGGAGAAAGCCTGGTACACTCTGCCTGTGAGCAGAGAAAGCTGGCAAGTGTCACTGGAAGCCTAAGGGAGACACAGCTATGGGACAGGAGAAAGGTTTGTTTTCTTCACAGAAAGGAAAGCTTGTAGCACCGGTGTTTTAGAGGTAGATGATAAGATACCTGTGGAAGGAACTTACTAACAAGACCTTCCTTTCGAAGTATCTTTGGCGTGGGAGCAATCCTTTGACAGGATCATATTTGGAATAAAATTTTGGTGCTTTTCTTCTGAAAGGGAATCATGGCTCTTTCTCATAGAAGGGACAGCACATAGCCCCAGTGTTTCAGGGGTAGAAAATAAGCTGCCAGGGCAGTAATGACAAGCAAGACATTTCTGCCATGACTCCTTTGTCTAGGGAGCAACGCCCTTACAAAATAATGTTGGAGGTGGAACCTAAATGTTGGTGGTGGTCTCTCTAAAATAATGACAATTCTTTCCCATTGGAAGGAATGCATATATCCCATGTTTTTCTCTGTCTAGCACTTTCAGGTTCACAGAGTTTAAAGTGGCCCATCTTTCGCAAATAAAAATCAGTAAAAACAAAAGCAGGTACTGCATTCCCCCTTCTCGTGACAATCTTTCAGATACACACCACACACTAGGAATATGCTCTCTCTTTTAAAGCTCCATGAAACATAATGATTTTTAGCTCTCTCAGATCCCAGACCAAAGAGCTTATCCGATTCTGTCATCCTTGAGAAAAAAGAATCCAGCTCCAGTTAGCAAAGAGAAATGTGCCTGGAGAAAAACCTACTCAGAATCCTCTGCAGCAGAGTGTGAAGGGGAAAAGCACAGTTCTAATGTGTTATGTGTACTTAAAAGGCTGTTTCTGTGTGAGTGGTATAGCAAGCCCCCTTAGGCTTGGGAGATGGAAAGTGGGTGCTGGTGATAAGAGATGAGAAGGAAGGTACAGAGCAGGAGTCCAAACAACCTTTCTACCGACACATTTCTCTCTGTGAACTGGAGCCGGAAACTTTTCGGCTACAGCCATACTGGAGGAGTGACAAAATAGGCAATTGAGAAGAGCTGTGCAAGTACAAGGCACCGACCTTCTTTCAAAGAATCAGACCATGATTCATCTTCTATCCTCACACATATTTTGATGAGAGAAGAATGCCCCACATGGCTCACCCAGACAAATATGCTGGGACAAAAATCTTACTTACCCATTGCCCCGTCTCTGTGTTTGCACCGCAATCGAGAGTCCTCTTTCCCAGAGAGATTGTAAACTGCAGTCCCACTGCAAGTGCTCTGCAACTTCCTTCTCAACTGCAAATACCATGACACACTTTCCAGGCTTACTGAGGCAAAAGTGTTTATCCCCCTGTCATTCTTTGTGAGCGCTATAGCAAGCCTCCTTAGGAGATGGCAAGAGGGTGATGGCAGTTAGACCTCAAAAAAGAAGGTTTGGAAAAAGATTTCTCCCAGCAAATTGCACTGTGCTAACTGAAGCTGCAAGCTTTTGTTTTTACAAAGGACAGTGCGAGGCAGTACTGTCAAATATTCGTGATTACTTGGATTGAGAAAACAGTAAATACATCTGCTTCCCTGAAAACCTTGAGAATCCTATAATCTTTAGATAAGAGACATCGTTTTTAAGCTTAAAAGGAGTAATCAGCATCCAAAATTAAAAGCTGAGAAAGAAGTCATTAGAAACGAAAGATGCAACCGTAAAAAAAAGTTGTGTATAAAAGATAATAAAAAACCTCTGCGATTTTTAAAAACTACACTAGATGGCAGAAAAGACCATAAAAATAATTACAGCCGTTTGCCAGGTCCATTTTTCTGTGCGAACTTCAGATGGAAATTCTTTCTTAAAAAAAAAGGGCAAATGAAACAGAATGGAATAGGCTGTAACCAGAAAGAAAGTCCAAAGCACCCTCTCCTTTCAAAGAATCAGTTTGCTGCACTGCTTCTGTCCTAACACATATTTCGATGAGAGAAGCATGCTATGTAAGGCTTGCCCAGGGAAGTATTCCGGGAGAAAAAGCTTACTCACCCCTCACCCCTTCTATGGGTCCTTTTCCACGACAATAAAGTGACAGTCTTCTTCCCTAGTGTAAAAACTGCATGTTCTCTGCAACTTCCCTCTCAGCTGCAAGTACCATAACAGGTTATTAGGGCTCACAGAGACCAAAGTGTTTATCCCACTCTCACAATACATGATGATATTTCTCTTGGTACTTGTTAGAGCTGAACAAAATAAGATTTCTCCCAGCATATTTCTCTGTGCTAACTCGAACTGCAATCATTTGTGTTTAAAAGAAAACTGAAGAGAAGGGGCAATGGGTGAGAAAGTGTTTTCTAAAGGCATTTCTCTTAAGCCTCGTCTTAGAAATGTCTTTTAAGAGAGATGTCTTTTTTCCAAAACATCTCTCTTAAGCCTTGCACTTAACTCCTTAGCTCTTCGCCCTTGCTTATTCTCTCACTCCTGCAGTGTGATTTTTTGCCGAAAATTTTCCAGCTCCAGTTCACAGAGTTCAGAGTGTTGGGGGGAACCTCATTCGAACCCCTGCCCTTCACCTTCCCTCTCAGCTCACATTTGCCATCTCCCAATGCCTAAGCAGGGTTGGTATTTCACTGGCACAGGAAACTGAGATGGGATAAACATATTGGTGTCAGTGAGCCTGGGAAGTGGGTGATTGTACATATACCTGAGAAAAAAATGGCAGAATATTTGCAGTGGGACTGCAGTTTACAAGTTCTCTGGGAAAGAGATGTGCTGCGACTTCAAGCTTCTAAAGAGAAGGGACAGGGGCTGAGCAAGATTTTGTCCAGGCATATTTGTCTGGGTGAACCATGGGGAATATTTTTCTCCCACCGAAATATGTGTGAGGACAGAAAGAGGGTAGCCAAATAATTCTATGAGAAGAGGTCGGTACCTTAAACTGCATTTCTTGGCTCTTCGGACTATCCTATTCTGTCACTATTGCAATGCATTATGAGTCAAAATATCTACAGCTCTACTTAGGGTTAGGGTTAGGTCCACCACATTTCTCTGTGCAAGACCTTAGGGTTAGGTTTATGGCTAGGGTTGGATTTGGGTTAGTCTGAGGGTTTAGGGTTAGAGTTATGGTTTAGGGATAGGGTTAGGATTAGAGTTAGGGTCAGGGTTAGGGTTAGGACCCAGCATATTTCTCTGGGCGAGACCTTGGTAACGTGCTTTTCGTGCCAAAATATGTTTTAGGACAGAAGTAGTGCAGCAAACAGATTATGTGAAAGGAGGTTGGTGCCTTGAACTAATTTCTCAGCTTTTAGGACTATCCTATTCTGTCACTGTTGCAGTGCATCATTAGTTGAAAAGTTTACATCCCTAGTTAGAGTTAGGGTTAAGGTTAGGTTCCACAATATTTCCCTGGGCCAGCCCTATGTAGCATTCTTCTGTCACAAAACTATGTGTGAGGACAAAAGTTGTGTAGCAAACTGATTTTTTGAAAAGTGATTTGTGGCCTGCCCTTAACTTCTCAGCTCTTCGCACTTCCTTATTCTCTAACTACTGTGGTGTGCTTATTACAGAAAAGTTTCCAGCTCGTATTCGCAGAGTTAATGTGCTGGGAGTAATCTCGTTGACACCACTGCTCTGCAGCTTCGTTCTCAGCTTTAACTACCATCATGCCCTTGCTGTCTCCCAATTCTTATAGGTGCTCATTATACTGCTCGCACAGAAGCAGTAAACACTTTGGCGTAAGTGTGCCTGAGAAGCACTTGGAGCTGGGAAGGAAGGTGCAGAGCCCTTGCAGAGGGACTGCAGTTCAAAACCTCTCTGGAAAAGAGGAGTGTCACTTGCTTGTGGTGCAAATAGAAGGTTCTGAAGACAAGGGGCAAGAGCTGAGCAAGCTTTTTTCCCCAGCATATTTCTCCAGGCAAACCCTATGTAACATGATTCTCACACCAAAATATGTAGAACGGCAATCGTTCACTTGCAGGAGCCCTGCGCAGAAATTTTCCGACTCCCAAAGTTTCATACGGACAAAGATTCCTCCCAGACCAATGGTGCCACACCAGAAAACTCTTGCTGCCCATGGAGTGCCGAGGGTGGTCCACACACTGTTCATGGGAGATGGAGGGTCAGGGCTCTCTTTCCTGAGTGGAATGGTACTTGTTTGCTTGCAGGAGCCCTGCGCTGAAATTGGCAGTCCGACTCCCAAAATTGAATACGGACGAAGATCCCTCCCAGACGAAATGTGCCAGGACAGAAAGCTCTTGCTGCCTACAGAGTGACCAGGTTGACCCAACAACTGCTCTTGAAACCCAATGGGGATAGGCTTTCTTTCCTGGGGGAAAGGGATGCTGTTCCCTTTTTTAAGCCCTGTAAAAGAAATTGCCAGTCTGACTGCCAAAATTCCATACGGACCAAGATTCCTCCCAGAAAAAACCTACCACACCAGAAAGTTCTTGCTACACAGGGTGGCCCACCAAGTGCACCTAACAACCAAAGGTTCCAGGCTTTCTTTCCTGGTGATAAGGGCTATTGTTCCCTGTCTTCAGACCTGCCTCCCAACTGCCAGCCCGACTTCCAAAATTGCATGTAAACAAAGATTCCTCGCACAGCAAAAACGCAAGCACAGAAAGCTCTTTTTTGCCCATGGAGTCCCCAGGTTGAGAAACCAACTGCACCACAAAGCCAAAGCTTCCAGTCTTTCTTTCCTGGCAATTAAAAGGGGGGTACTTTGGATTTGGATGATCAATGGCGCATAGAGGCGTGAGAAATCGATCATATTAGGATTTGAAACCAGCTAGAGTATAGTAAAATGTAACTTCATGGCACAGGTTAATTGTAAGGTCCGTTGTGCTTTTTAGAAAGTCAGCTTGATATCCCTTATTATCAGAGCTGAGTTCTTCCTTGGTTTTGCTACGTACTGCAAGATGGATACATCTACCCTTGAAACACAATGGTAGAGGTCATACATGGGGGTGAGAAAGATGATGATGGGAAGAAGGTTATGTGGGCAGGGTTCGATTGTCCCTTGCCCTACAAGTAAGGCATGCCCAGACTGTTGCCATTAGGTAATGATTAGGTGGTGTTTGGCTGCCATTCAGGCATCACCTTACACTACGTACTGACCCTATGTAGTGTAATGTGAAACTGATAAAAATGGGGCGTCAGGACTGCTGAGCTGAGCGATCCTCTTCCTGCCACTGAGCCTCTGTTGCTCCGCGGGGACGCCCGCTAAGCATGGGTACAGACCAGCTGCTGCAGGTCCTGACAGCCTTGGCCTGTCTGTGTGGGTAAGCACAGTTTATTGATGGGAAGCAACTGAGAGAACAAACTTTTTAATATCCCTTTTGTGTCCCTTTAATTCCCCTTTTATTATTGAATATTGTTACATAAACAAGTTGTTCATAGTATTTCCCTTTAATTTACTAATCAATATCGTGTTAATAGTTATCCATAATCTTGTGTTAAGATCCCTTTTTTGGTATCCCTTTAACCCCCTTTTCTCTAGTTAATACAGTATTAAATGCTGTTAGTACTATTTATTTTAATGTGACATGATAAGGTGGTTATTTGGCATCCCTTTTTTTTTTCAGCTTTTGATTCTCTTTGCTAAGTTTACTATTATTAGTCTCACTGTAATAAAAGATACTTTCTGTATTTGAATATTTCTGGCACTTGTCTTTATTCCGGACTTGTATCCAAACGAACTGTTACAGCGATAAGGACTGTCGTTTCCCGTTTTCAACACTGCCTCCCAACTGCCAGACTGACTCCCAAAAGTGCATACAAAGATTCCTCCCACAACAAAGGTGCCAGCACAAAAAGCTCTTGCTGCCCATGGAGTGCCCAGCCTGGCCCACCAACTGCAGCACAAAACCAAAACTTCCAGCCTTTCCTTACAGGGGTAAGTGCTGTTGTTTCCTGTTTTAAATCGTGACTAACTACTGCCAGACCGACTCCCAAAATTGCGTACAAAGATTCCTCCCAGTCTAAAGTTACCAGCACAGAAAGTTCTTGCTGCCAACTGAGTCTCCAGGGTGACAAACCAACTGAACAAAAAAGTCCAGAGCTTCCAGGCTTTTTTCCTGGCAATAAGGGCTCTTATTTGCCAGCAAAGAAAGTTCTTGCTACCCATGGAGTACCCAGGCTGGCCTACCAACTGCACCACAAAGCTAACGTTTCCAGGCTCTCTTTGCTGAGTATAATGGCTGTTGTTTGATTTTTCGGCCCTGCACTTAAGCTGCCAACCTGACTGCCAAAACTGCATAAGGACGAAGATTCCACCCAGACCAACGGTGCCAATCGAGGCAGTTCTTGCTGCCCATGTCGTCTCCAGCCTGGCCCACCAAGTGCAACACAAACCCAAAACTTCCAGGCTTTCTTTGCTGGGGAGAATGGCTGGTGTTTGCTTCTTAGTGTGCCTGGCTGAGTCCCAAAATTGCATGTGGACAAAGATTCCTCCCAGACCGTAGGTGCCAGGACAGACAACTCTTGCTGCCTATGCAGTGCCCAGGCTGGCCCACCAAGTGCACCTCAAAGCCAAAGCTTCCAGGCTATCTTTCCTGGGGAGAAATGCTGTTGTTTGCTTTTTTCAGCCCTGCGTTGAAACTTTCGTCCCTATTCCAAAAAATGCAGATAGAGGAAGATTCCTCCCAGACCAAAGTGCCAGGACAGAAAACTCTTGCTAGTCATGGAGAACGCAGGCTGGTCCACCAACTGCACCACAAAGCCAAAGCTTCCAGGTTTGTTTGGCTGGGGATAAAGGTTGCTGTCTTCTATTTTCAGCCCTACCTCCAAATTACCAGCCCGACAGCCAAAACTGCATATGGATAAAAGTTCCTCCCAGACCAAAGGTGCCAGGAGAGAAAACACTTGCTGCTCATGGAGTGCCCAGCCTAGCCCAAAAACTCCACAACAAAGCCAAAGCTTGCAGGCTGTCTTTCCTAGGGAGAAGGCTGTTGTTTCCTTTTTTCAACCCTGTGCTGAGTGTCCCTACCTGAGTCCCAAAATTCCATATGGAGGAAGATTCCTCCCAGATCAAAGGTGCCAGGAGAGAAAGCTCTGCCTACCCATGGAGTAGCCAGGCTGACCCACCTACTGGACCCCAAAGACAAAGCTCTCAGCCTTTCTTTTCTGGGGGAAATGCTGTTGTTTGCTTTTTTCAACCCTGCACTGAGTCTGCCTGCCCGAGTTCCAAAATTGCATACGGACGAAGATTCCTCCCACACCAAAGATGCCTGCAAAGACACAGGGACATTGGTGATATCATTGAGGAGAAGAGGGTAAACCCTGGGGAAAAAAGTGATATCACAGGGACATTGGTGACATCAATGGGGACACCGGTCGAGACAGAGTCATGCTGCAGTTAAAGAGGTGGAAATTTGTTTTGAGAGAGAAGGAGGGAAATAGAGGACTCTTGCGTACCTCAGTGTCACATTGCATTTACAGTACTAAACCAGGGCAAAGTCCCTGGATGCAGCTCTGAGACGTGCTTCTGTGGACAGAGCTCCCCGTGCCCACCCCTCAGGCCATGGGGCATCTCAAATAGAGGCAGAGCAGGTGGCACCCCACAGGGCTGAGGTACATCCAGGCTCCGGGCGTGGCAGCAGGAGCCCCAGGAGATACTGCCACTGCTGCCATGAACTCTCTGCGTGGTGTGCAAGGGAAGGACTCTTGTGCCTGAAAATCCTTGTTTGACCAAGCGGTGAGCCCCTGTCAAGGCACCACTGACTCTTGGCCAACTGGTCATCCACCAGGACACCAGAAGTCATTTTCCAGCGCTGCTATGCAGCATGTCATTCCCAGTCTGTCCGTACATCCAGGGTTGCCCCATCCCGGTGACAGAATCAGGCACATCCCCTTGTTGAACTTCCTCTGGTTGACGATTGCCCAAACCTCTGATTTGGAATCTCTCTGCGGGGCCTCCCTCTTCCATGAGACCCTGGAATGTCAAAATAGTCCCTTGATTCCATAGGAATCTGCAGTGTTCAGTGTTCCAGGTGTTACCTGGGGCCCCATATTGTCACAATGGCACAGAAATGAGAGGATCTCCGTTCTAAATGACTTAGGAAATAAGACGTTTTTCTTAGACAAAAAATCCTAATGGACAAAGGGATTTGTTTACTAGGCGTGGTAATGGACTTTTCTTTTATAATTACAATTTATTTTAGGAGAGAAAGATTGTTCTCTTTAAGAAGAAAGTCAATTAAACATTGTTTAAGCAAATGAGAAGTCATAAGACACATGTCTTAGCTGGTCCTAGAACATTTATTTTAGAGATTAGAGGTCGAATAGATCAATCAGAGATGCTAAGAGGCCTGCGAAGTGAGAAGACCACTCTGCGAAAATGACTGCCCTTTCCGGAAGAAATGGACGCTAGATGGCAGTCTTGCTCCACGAATAAAATCCCAGATCCTATTTGACCGCAAAATCATTACATAACTCTGGACTGCTTGTGAAGGGAAGGGTCTTTCAAGTATCACTGTATTTATAGTCCAAAATTTATACTGATTCTTTGATTCATGCATGGCAGAGTACCCCCACGAATCCCCAGCTGGCATCTTAAAGAAATATTCCATCCAATGGTTTCTGGCCATTGGGTTTAATTCTTTTGTTTTACACCTTTGATTGCACGAAGTTCCAAAGATATCCCAGGGTTTGTTTAATTCCATGAGGTCCCGCACATCCCAATGACGTCCCGTAATTCCCTGCTTTTCTGTAGTTTCCCAGGGAACATTTGCTTCCATGATGCAGGACAGTGTCACAACGGTCGCTTGATTCCATGAGTTCCCCCAGTGTCCCAACAGTCCTTGGTTCCAGGAGACCCTACAATGTTGTAGTGGGTTGACCTTGCCTGGATGCCAGGTGCCCACCAATCCACTCTATCGCTGCCCTTCCCAGCCAGACAGGAGAGACAGAATAAGATGGAAAATGACTTCTACCTTGAGATCAGGCACTTTACTACAGCAAAAGTTAAAGTTTGTGCATTCATAAGTGAAGAGGAAAATAAAAAGATTTATTCTCTACTTCCCTTCAGCAGCCACGCCTGGCCACTTCACGGGAAGCAGGGCTTCACCACACAGAGAGGTCGCTCAGAAGGTAAGTATTTCCAAAAAATGGATTTCTCCCATTTCCTGTTCCTTTCCTGAGCTTTTTTAGGGAGGAAGTTGACGATGTGGATGCTGCGCCAGCCCTGCTCAGCAGTTGCCAAAGCACTGGTGTGATTAACCCCTTTGCATCTCCCAATGCAAAGCACAGCACTGGGACGGCTGCAGGGACAAAATGAACTCCAGCTCAGACAGACCCAACACACGTGGGATTCTGAAATGTCTCAGGGTTCGTTTGGTTCCACGATGCCCCCCGTGTCACCGTGACGCAGCTCTCAGACCTGGTAGTAGAAAAATAAATCAAAAAATTCAGAAGAAATCATCTTAAAGTCATGCTAAGCCTGTCTTCTACAGTCCAGAATCTATATACGTGTGACTGCAGATACTTGGGATGAGGGTAGATGCTCAGAAAAATTCATGGGTTTGATCTACAAAACCTGTCCCAAAGTTTTCACTGCATTTTCCTCCTTGGACACTTCCTGATGCCCCAAGGAAGCTCATGTCCAACAGCAGCTCCATCCCCCAGTTCCTCCTCCTGGCTGCAGCTCTGGCACTTCTGCTTCTTCCTGGGCATCTCCCTGGCTGCCCTCCTGGCCAACGGCCTCATCCTCAGCGCTGTAGCCTGCCACCACCAGCTGCACACCCACCCACAGGGACTTCTTCCTGCTCCACCTCTCCCTCACACACCTGGGCTGCATCTGCACCACTGTCCCCAAAGCCATGGTCAATTCCCTCTGGAACACCAGGAGCATCTTCTACTCAGGATGAACTGCACAGGTGTTTTTTGTTTTTCTTCTTGATCACAGCGCAGGTTGCCCTTTTCACCATCATGTTCTACGACCACTACGTGGCCATCTGCAAAACCCTTCACTACAGGACCCTCCTGGGCAGCAGAGCTTGTGCCCATGTGGCAGCAGCTGCCCGGGCCACTGGGAAGTGGGTCTGGCCCTGGGGTTGCAGGAACTGCCGCCTGAGTTGATGATCTTCTGAGCAGTCCAGACACGCAGTCACTGTTCCTGTCCTCTATTTCCTCCCTTTCTTGCTGCAGGACCAGAAACGACTGCGCTGCTCTGCTGGGCTGGGGCGGGGCACAGAGATGGGGGGACCGGGGAGGGGCTGGACTGGGCAGTTCCAGGGAGTAGAAAACCCCAACGTTCATCTGAAGTGTAGGAGCGGGCAGGGTGGGAGCACTCCATGGCTGAGGTGGCTCCAGGCTCTGGAAGTGGCAGCAGGAGCCCAGGGAGACATGGTCTGCAATGAACTGCCTATGCGTGTGCGAGGGAAGGACTCGTGTCTCTGAGCACTCCCAGTGTGTGTGAGCAGTGCATCAGTCCAGCTCAGGTGTGGACACCTCTCAGAGCCCTGACACACAGCCGTGTGTGTGACTCCAGGAAAACCCCCACTGTGCCAGGGAGTTACTAGATCCTTTGCTGTCATCCTCCTGGTGTCCTGTGTAATGATGAAACTAGAAAAGGTGATCATCATACCCCGTTAATTTTCTAAGAGGACAAATGTCACTGTTGGAAAGAAGTGTCACTGAAGATGTGAGAAGAGGGTGAATATCGTTGTTTCCTTCAGCCTGTTCCACAGCAGGTTCCCCTGGAGCCCCAGGGACACCTGCAGGGAACCCAGACGGGCAGAGAAAGGGTTGCCTTTGGTTCTTGCTGTGCTGCTCAGCTGGGCCGGGCTCCTGGTACACAGGGAGCTCCTGGTAAGCGGGGAGCACTGCAGAGAGACAGCTCTGCCCAGGAACAGCTCCTCTGCACAGCCCACAGTAGGGCCGAGGGCACTGCCTGTAGCCACAAGAGAAGAGAAGCAAGGCAGAGGGAGGTTAAAGGCAGCGGAAAGATGGGAGTTGTTCAGCTGAGACTTCCCTTGGGGACACTGCTTCACACTCCTCTGCAGAGTGAGTCTACAGGTGCAGGGCAATGTCGTTTGTGTTCCTGGAGGAATCTCCTAAAGCTACCACATCCCACAGCCTCGCGCATCTGTCAGGACTCTCCCAGTTTCTCTGTTGCACAGGAGGACGATGTTCTCCAGGGCAGGCCTTCCCTGCAGCACCGTCAGAGGGACAGTGCAGGTGGGCTCCTTCTGCCAGCGATGGCTGCGGGGTGGGAAGGTGGTGATGCAGCCAGAGGTGCCCGGGGCTGTCATGCAGAGCAGGGTCCCTGTGCTCCGGGGTTCTTCGTGTCAGGGCAGGGACTTTGCTGCCTGCCAGGGTCAGGCATCATCCTGCCTGGGTAGTTGCCCACACCTCTGCAGGGAGAAGCTGTCGGTGGGGGAGGGATCACAGAATGGGGGAGAGGTCACAGAGTGGGGGGAGGCCACAGAGTGGGGGAGGGGCCATAGAGTGGGGGAGGGGTCACAGAGTGGGGGAGGGGCCATAGAGTGGGGGAGGGGTCATAAAGTGTGGGAGGGGTCACAGAGTGGGGAGGGATCACAGAGTGGGGGAGAGGCCATAAAGTGGGGGAGGGGTCACAGAGTGGGGGAGGGGCCACGGGATGGGGCAGGGGCCACGGGATTGGGGAGGGGCAACAGAGTGGGGGAGGGGTCACAGAGTGGGGGAGGGGTCTGAGGGTGGGGAAGGGGTCACAACCCAGACCCGGGGGGGGCAGGGTAGTGACGCCAGGGAGGGAGAGGGGTCAGGGGGTGGAAAGGGGTCTCACCTGATCCCGGGGCCATCGGGTCCATGGTTGGGCCGAACCCCGTGGGGACACCCAAGTTTTTCCCAAATTTCCCCTCATTTTTCCCAATTTTTCATCCATTTTTCCCAAATTTTCCACTTTTTTCCCAAATTCCCCCAATTATTTTCCAAATTCCTCCTATTTTTCCCAAATTCCTCCATTTTTCTCAATTCCATCCATTTTTCCCAAATTTCCCCCATTTTTTCCCCATTTTTCCCAAATTTCCCCCCATTTTTCACAATTTCTCCCAAATTTTCCCCAATTTTTCATCCAATTTTTCCCAAATTCCCCCATTTTTTCTCAATTCACCCCATTTCTCCCAAATTTCTTCATTTCCCCCAAGTTCCACCATTTTTCCCCAATTTTTTCCCAAACTCCCCTAATTTTTCCCAATTTTCCCTTATTTTTTGTGATTTTTCACCTGTTTTCCCCAAATTTCCAACTTTTTTCCCAATGTTCCTTGCATTTCCCCTCAAAATACCCCATCTTCCCAAATTTCTGAGTTTTTCCCCAAAATTTCCGTCCTTTTTCCCAAATTCTCCCCATTTCTCCCACTCCCCCATTTTCCCACTTTTTTCCCCAATTTTCCCCCATTTTCCCTGAAATTCCTGCTTTTTCCCAAATTTCCGCCCATTTTTTCCCACTGGGGAAATTTGGAAAACTGGGCGCCCAAAAATCCAGGAAAATGGGGACAAATGGGGGGGAAATGGGGGAAAAATATGGAGAAAAATATGGGAAAATATGGAAAAAATTGGGGGGGAAATTGGGAAAATGGGGAAAAAATGGGGAAATGGGAAAAATGGGGGAAAATGTGGAAAAACTGGGGGAAGATAGGAAAAAATCTGGGAAAATGTGGAAAAAAATGGGGGAAAATCTGGGAAAATGGGGGGAAATGGGGAAAATGGGAAAAAACCTGGGAAAATGTAGAAAAAATGGGGAAAAAAAAAGAAAATGGGGGGAAAAAGGGGAAAAATGTGGGAAATTCTGGAAAAAATGAGGGGTTGAAAACAGGAAACAACAACCATTATCCCCAGGAAAGAAAGAATGGAAACCTTTGCTTTTTTTGCAGTTCATGTGTCAACCTGGAGACTCCTTGGGCAGCAAGAGCTTTCTGTGTTGGTCCCTTTGCTGTGGGAGGAATCCTGGTCCGTATGCAATTTTGGGAGTTGGGCTGGCACTTGAGAGGCAGGGTTGAAAACAGGAAACAACAACCCTTATCCCCAGGAAAGAAACACTGGAAGATTTGGCTTTGTGGTGCAGTTGGTGGGCCAGGCTATGTACTCTATGAGCAGCAAGCACTTTTTGTGCTGGTACCTTTGATCTGTGAGGAATCTTCATCCATACGCAATTTTGGGAGCCTGGCTGGTAGTTGGGAGGCAGGGCTGGAAACAGGAAACAACAGTCCTTATCCCCAGGAAAGAAGGACTGGAAGTTTTATCTTTTTTTTGCAGTGGGTTTGCCAGTATAAAGACTCCTTGGGCAGCAAGAGACTTCTTTGCTGGCACCTTTCTTGTGGGAGGAATCTTCGTCAGTATGCAATTTTGGGAGTCTGGCTGGCATTTGGGAGGCAGGGCTGAAAACAGGAAACAGCAGCCCTTCTGGTCAGGAAAGAAAGACCGGAAGCTGTGGTTTTGTGGTGCAGTTGGTGTGTTAACCTGGGGACTCCTTGCGCAGCACGAGCTTTACTTGCTGGCACCTTGGTTCAGGGAGGAATCTTCAATTGTATGCAATTTTGAGAAAACGGTTGGCAGCTTGGAAGCAGGACTGAAAACCCTAAGCCTAACTCTAAGCCTAACCCTAACCCTAACCCTAACCCCTAACCCTAACTCTAACTAACCCTAACCCTAACCCTAACAAACCCTAACCCTAACCCTAACACTAACCATAACCCTAACACTAACCATAACCCTAACCCAAACCCTAACCCTAACCCTAACCCTAACCCTAACCCAACACTAACCCTAACTGAAAACCCTAACCCTAACTAAACCTAACCCTAACCCTAACCCTAAACCCTAACCGAAACTAACCGAAACCCTAACGCTAACCCTAACCCTAACCCTAACACCAACCCTAACCCTAACCCGAAACCCTAACCCTAATTAACCCTAACCCTAATGCTAACCCTAATGCTAACCCTAAACCCTAAACCCTACCCCCTAACCCTAACCCTAACGCTAACCCTAACCCCAACCCTAACCCTAAAGTCTAACCGTAACTAACTCTAAACCCTAACCCTACCTCTAAGTCTAACCCTAACCCTAACCCTAACCCTAAGCCTAACCCTAACCCTAACCCTAACCCCAACCCTAACCCTAACCCTAACCCTAACCCCAACCCTAACCCTAACCCCAACCCTAACCCTAACCCTAACCCTAACCCCAACCCTAAGCCTAACCCGAACCCTAACCCAAACCCTAACACTAAACCCTAAACCCTAACCCTAACCCTAACCTTTACCCTAACCCTAACCCTTACTAACCCTAACATTAACGCTAACCCTAACCCTAAACCACAAAACCTAAACCCTAAACCCTGACCCTAACCCTAAACCCCAACCCTAAAACCTAACCCTAACCCGAAACCTAAACACTAAACCCTAAATCATAAAACCTGACCCTAACGCTAAACCCAAAACCTAACCCTAACCCTAACCCTAACCCTAAACCCTAACCCTAACCCTAACCCTAACCCTAACCCTAACCCTAACCCTAACACTAACCCTACGCCTAAACCCTCAACCTAACCCTAACCCTAACCCTAACTCCTATCCCTAACCCTAAACCCTAATCCTAAACCCTAACCGTAACTAACCCTAACCCTAAGCCTAACCCTAAACCCTAAATCATAACCCTAAAGCCTAACCCTAACCCTAAACCCTAACCCTGACCCTAACCCTAACCCTAACCCTAACACCAACCCTAACCCTAACCCTAAACCCAAACCCTAACTCTAGCCCCTAACCCTAACCCTAACCCTAAACCCTAACCCTAAACCATAACCCTAACACTAACCAAAACCCTAAACACCAATGCCTAACCCTAACCCTAATCCTGACCCTAACCCTAACCTTAACATTAACCCTGAACACTAAACCAAAACACTAATCATAAACCCAAACCCTAACCCTAACCCTAACTAACTCTAACCCTAACCCTAACCCTAAACTCAAACCCTAAAAAACCCTAACCCTAACCCTAAACCCTAAATACGCACCCTAACTAACCCTAAACCTAACCCTAACCCTAAGCCTAACCCTAACCCTAACCCCAACCCTAACCCTAACCCTAACCCTAACCCCGACCCTAACCCTAACCCTAACCCTAACCCTAACCCAAACCCTAACCCTAACCCTAAACCCTAAACCCTAAACACTGACCCTAACCCTAAACCCTAAACCTAACCATAACCTTTACCCTAACCCTAACCCTTACTAACCTTAACATTAACTCTAACCCTAACCCTAAACCACAAAACATAAACCATAAACCCTGACCCTAACCCTAAACCCCAACCCTAAAACCTAACCCTAACCCGAAACCTAAACACTAAACCCTAAATCATAAAACCTGACCCTAACCCTAAACCCAAAACCTAACCCTAACCGTAACCCTAACCCTAAACCCTAAACCGTAAACCCTAACTCTAAACCCTAATCCTAACCGTAACCATAAACCCTAAACCAAATCCTAAACCAAACCATAAACCCTAAACCTAAAGCCTAAACCTAAACCCTAAGCCTAACCCTAATCCCTAACCCCTACCCTAACCCTTACGCTAACCCTAACCCTAACCCTAACCCTAACCATAACCTTAACCCTTGCCTACCCTAACCCTAACCCTAACCCTAATCCATAATCCTAATCCTAACCCTAACACTAACCCTAAAAATAACCCTAATCCTAATCGTAACCCTAAACCCTAACTCGAACCCTAACCCGAAACCCAACCCGAACGCTAACCCTAACCCTGACCCTAACCCTAAAACCTAACCCTTACTTGCCCTAACCCTAAATCTAACCCAAACCCTAACCTTAACCCTAAACTCTACCCCTAAATAACACTAACCCTAATCCTAACCAACCCTAACCCTAACCCTAACCCAAACCCGTAATACTAACTAAACGGAACCCTCACCCTAAGCCTAAAACCTAACCCATACTAACCCTAACCGTAACGTTAACCCTAACCCCTAAACCCTAACCCCTAACCATAAACACTAACCCCTAAACCTAAGCCTAACACTAACCCTAACCTTAACGCTCGCCTACCCTAACCCTAACCCTAACCCATCACCCTAATCGTAACCCTAACCCGAACCCTTACCCTAACCCTAACCCAAACCTTAACCCTAACCCTAAATCTAACCCAAACCCTAACCCAAACCTTAACCCAAACCCAAACCCTAAACCTAACCCTAACCCTAACCCAAAACCGTAACCCTGACAAACCAAAACCCTCACCCTAACCCTAAAACCTAACCCTTACTAACCCTAACCCTAACCCTAACCCTAACCCTAACCCCTAAGCCCTAACCCCTAACCCTAAACCTTACACTAAACCTAACCCTAACCCTAAACCCTAAACCTAAACCCTTACTCTAAACGCTAAGTCTAACCCTAACCATAGACACTAACCCTAACCCTAATCCTAAGCCTAACCCTAAACCCTAAACCTAAAGCCTAACCATAAACCCTACCCTAAACCTAATCCCTAACCCCTAACCCCTAACCCTAACCCTTACCCTAGACCTAGTCCAAACCATAAACCCTAAACCCTAACCCTAAGCCTAACCCTAACCTTAACCCTAACCCTAACCCTAACCCTAACCCTAGACCCTAACCCCTAAACCTAACCCTAACACGTACACTAAACCTAACCCTATGGCTAAACCCTAAACCTAAACCCTAACTCTAAACCCTAATCATAACCGTAACCATAAACCCTAACGCTATTCCTAAACACAACCATAAACCCTAAACCTAAAGGCTAACCCTAAACCCTAACCTTAACCCTAATCCCTAAACCTAACCCTTACCCTAACCCTAACCCTAACCCTAACCCTAACCCTAACCCTAACCCTAACCCTAACCCCTAACCACTAACACTTACACTAAATCTAACCCTAACCCTAAACCCTAACCTCTAACCCTAAACCCTAACCCCTGAACCTAACCCAAACCCTAACCAAAACCCTAACCCTAACCACCCTAACCCAAACCACTCACCCTAACCATAACCCCAACCCTAACCCAAACCCAAACCCTAACCCAAACCCTGACCCTAACCACCCTAACCCTAGCCCCTAACCCTACACCTAACCCTAACTCTAAAACCTAACCCTAACCCTAACCCTTACCCTAACCTTAACCCTAGCCTACCCTAACCTTAATCCTAACCCTAACCCTAACCCTAACCCTAAACCTCACAATAACCCTAATCCTAACCCTAACCCTAACCATAACCCTAACCTTAACGCTTGCCTACCCTAACCCTAACCCTAACCCTAACACTAACCCAAACCCTAACCCTAACCCTAACCCTAACCCTAACCCTATCCCTTACCCTAACCCTAACCCTAGCCCTTACACTAAACCTAACTCTAACCCTAAACCCTAAACCGAAACCCTGACTCTAAACCCTAATCCTAACCCTAACCATAAAGCCTAACCCTATTCTTAAGCCGAAATCAAAACCCTAAACCTAAAGTCTAACCCTAAACCCTAACCCTAACCCTAATCCCTAACCCCTACCCTAACCCTTACCCCAACCCTAACCCTAACCCTGAACCCTAAACCCTAACCCTAACCCTAACCCTAATCCCTAACCCCTAACCCTAACACTTACACTAAACCTAACACTAACCCTGAACCCTAAACCCTAACCCAAACCCTAACCCTAACCCTAACCCTAACCCTAACCCTAACCCTAACCACACTAACCCTAACCCCTAACTCCTAACCCTAACCCTAACCCTTAAACCAAACCCTAACCCTAACCCTAACTCTAACCTTAACCCTCACCTACCCTAACCCTAATCCTAACCCTAACCCGAACCCGAACTCTAACCCTAACCCTAACCCTAACCCTAACCCTAACCCTAACCCTAACCCTAACCCTAACCACCCTAACCCTAACCCCTAACTCCTAACCCTAACCCTAACACTAAAATTTAACCCTAACCCTAACCCTAACCGTAACTCTAACCTTAACCCTCGCCTGCCCTAACCCTAACACTAACCCTAACCCTTACCCTAACCCTAACCTTAAACCTAACCATAACACTAGTCGGAACCCTAACCCTAACCCTAACTGTAACCCGAACCCGAACGCGAACCCTAACCCTAACCCAAACCCTAACCCTAACCCTAATCCAAACCCAAAACCGCAATACTAACTAACCAGAACCCTCACCCTAACCCGAAAACCTAACCCTTACAAACCCTAACCGTAACCCTAACCCTAACCCCTAAACCCTAACCCTTAACCCTAACCCTTACACTAAACCTAACTCTAACGCTAAACCCTAAACCTAAACCCTAATTCTAAACCCTAATCCTAACCGTAACCATAAACACTAACCCTATTCCTAAACCCAACCATAAACCCTAAACATAAAGGCTAACCCTAAACCCTAACCCTAACCCAATCCCTAACCGAAACCCTAACCCTAACCACCCTAACCCTAGTCCCTAACCCTACACCTAACCCTAACTCTAAAACATAACCCTAACCCTAACCCTTACCCTAACCTTAACCCTCGCCTACCCTAACCCTAATCCTAACCCTAACCCTAACCCTAACCCTAACCCTAACCCTAACCCTAACCCTAACCCTAAACCTAACCATAACCCTAATCCTAACCCTAACCCTAACCATAACCCTAACCTTAACCCTTACCTACCCTAACCCTAACCCTAGCCCTAACCCTAACCCTAACCCTAACCCTAACCCAAACCCTATCCCTTACCCTAACTCTAACCCTAACCCTTAAACTAAACTCTAACCATAAACCCTAAACCTAAACCCTAAGTCTAAACCCTAAGCCTAACCCTTACCATAAACCCTAACCGTATTCCTAAGCCTAACCCTAAACAATAAACCTAAAGCCTAACCATAAACCCTAACCGTAACCTTAATCCCTAACCCCGAACCCTAACCCTTACCCTAAACCTAACCCTAACCCTGAACCCTAAACCCTTACCCAAACCCGAACACTAACCCATAACCCGAACCCCTAACCCTAACACTTACATTAAACCTAACGCTAACCCTAAACCCTAAACCCTAACCCTAAACCCTAACCCCTAAACCTAACCCAAACCCTAACCCAAACCCTAACACTAACCACCCTAACCCTAACCCCTAACCCTAAACCTAACCCTAACTCTAAAACCTAACCCTAACCCTAACCCTAATAAACCAATAAACCTTCAAGGAAACATGTCAAATATATAAAAGGATTGTCACCTTTATATATATCTTACCCTCAAAGTCTGGCATGCATGGAGGCCAGATCCCCTCGTACCAGGATTCAGAGAGATGTAACTGGATGGTTTGGTACAGGATTAGGTGTATTAAACACCATAGATCAAGAAGTATTGGTGAATATACTGAGTGCTGTCACATCTGATCTAGGAAAACAAAGTCCTTTTAAGATCATCTTTGCTAACTTTGGCAGAAACACCATCATTAGCAGTTAAATTGTTAACTTTAGTAGCTAATCACACTGCAAATTATTTCACCAAAATTCGTTGACTGTGCTAGTGCCATCCATAAAATATTTGCACTTGCAGTACAATGTCTCAAACCCAACAGTGGGTAGAGTCTGTAGCTGCAGGAATATTAAGAGAAGGAACTTCAGGATTATTAGCACAAGAAGTAAGAGAAATAATAGCTAGAAACAGTTCCATTACACAATTTGAGAAAGATTACCATGCGTGGTGGCAGTTCCTGAATTTCACTTACAACCCTCAACATGAACAAATTGGAACTTATGTACTCACTATCAGTGCAACTAAAGAAAAGACCGTCTTTCCTATCCTGACATTAGGAGCCATACACCAGAATGTAATTTTCAGACCAAAAGACCATACATAGTATCTGGGCAAGCTACGATCACACCAAGAAAAGGTGGCAATCAGTTAGTACTGAGGCTAGTACTCCTAAAGGACAATTGGGGTATATCTGTGAAAATGCTGTAGTAGAAAATAAAGATTTATGTTTAGATACTGAGAATAGTTTGGGAACCTCTGAGATGCTTCCCCATTCTAAATCCCAATCACAAGTCTACTATGTAGGAAATGGATGTGCATGTGTTAGGACTTTTTGTGCTAATTTTTCTATAGATGCTTGTCATGAAATCACAAATGGTACTAATTTTTGTGTATGTAATTTTACTCGAATCACAGTTCACAAATGAACATTAATCTTTTCAAAGCAATGCTCAAATATCCTGATATAGAAAAACCGGTCTAAGAAGTAAAGAGAACGACTAAACTCTGGCAAGTGGAACACAACACTGAGAGCATAAAAACTGTTTTAACCAAAGTGGAAAAAGTGGGAGAACACCACCGGTGGGACATCTTTACCGGATACTCCCCTACGGCATCACAAGTGTTCCACTATTTGCTATATCCAATAATGGTTTTAGGAGCTAGCATGATTATACTACTGATCCTAATTATTTGGCTATGGCACAAATCAAGCATCATGGTTAGAAAGATGCAGATAATGTCGGCTGTTATGCATACCTACCAAAATCCATTGGAACTTGACGAAGGAATTCGTAAATTCTAAACAAAAATTGGGGAATGATATAGGAGGCTAGGCCCAAAAGAGTTAACTAAGAGATTTGGGCCTGCAAACAAGTTACCAATATCCAAAATGATCTCTACCCTTTCTGTTCTACTCACTGGACCAAAGATTAAGAGAATAATACAAGAACATGCAATAGGCCTAGAGGCAAAAAATTAGAAATACAACAGGATCGGGTAGACATTTGAAGAGAAGAAATAGGCCTGGAGCCAGGACCTTTTCCAAGCTTCAGTGAGCGGGTCAAGAACAATGGAAAGGAAGAAGGGTCAAGCTGAGGAAGATGTGTTAGAGACCTTTACCTTATGGAGGAAGATGGGAACGACCCCTCGAAATGGAGTACCAAGAGAAGCACCGCCCCAAGCTTCGCGTATACTCCGCCTATTTTTAATATGTATTGATAGATGTTGTAATAGTTTGAATATGCATTTAATCACATCTGAAAATGTATACAAGTGCTGATTTTCTGAGGAACTGGCGAGCAAGTTTTTCCATCAATAGCTGGCTTGCTCCCAGCGCTGCTAACAAATACCTTTGCTGGTCAAAAGATAAAAAGTCTCTGAGCAGTTTGCCGGACCGGCTTTGCGGATTCACTTCCACCCTCAAGGCAAGGTCAGATCCTTCTTCCTGTCCAAAGAGAAAAGATCTTCATGAGCCAGAGAAGAAAGAAAGGTGCAAGGAAGGTGTAAGGAAACCATGGGTCAGGAGAAGTTAGGAACACACGTTGCAGCTGACTGCAGTATGACTAGGCTTGTGCTGCCCTGTGCTGTGTAATGTCACTTTGCATACTCTCACAAGCCTGTGCTCTGCTTAGGACTGAATCTTCTTGGTTTCATAGGGGCGTTAATTTGCTCCGCAGTACAACGAATAAACCGAGTTGTGTATTTATAAGAAAGTTCCAAAACGATGGTGTCAATGATTCGGCGTCTGCCACGGAGCAGAGCCACGTGCCCATGAGGGGGCCAGGAGAGTCAGAGGATGGTGGAAATACGGTCTCCTGACACCGGCAGCTCTCTGAACCCTTCAGAATTGCGTGCCAGAATCTCGGGGCTGTGGAAAGGGAACTGCCGGTAGAAATGGATAAACTCACCTATCCTTATGTTCCTTATCCTCCCAGTACAAATGCAGACTCCTCACCTTCCTGTAAATGTGTTATCTCTGCTGTGATATCTAAGAGGTCAGGAGAACACCGGCATAGGGAAGGTGAGCTTGATGCTGTTCTTCCACCTGGGAAGACTGTGAAAACCTCAGGACCCTCCACCTGCTTAGAAGTCCCTTTTAGGCATTGAGGAGGTGCAGCACTTCCAGCGGAATGCTCTTACCATTATCATCATTCCATCGTTTTTCTCCTCCTCATGAATGTTTTGTAAGGGAAAGGACATTTTAGACTTAACCAAATTGAACAGAATATTTCCTGTTGTGTGATGGGTGCCTGGGATCGCTGGGGAGTTGATCTAAGAAGGGGCTGGGAGTAAGGGTCTCCATCTGTCAAGACCCCAGACCTTAAGCTGCCCCTTCAGATGGGTGGACCAGGGCTCTCCCAGCACCACCACTGGCACGAAACACTCAGGTGGTTGCGCCGTGTGCTCCCTTCTTGTGCTTTATTATCACCTACTGAGTGTTCATCCTGTTCCCTTCTCAACCCTCAGAATATTCCCTACGGTTTTTGCTGTCTTTGCCACCGTTGGGGCTGGGATATCCAGCAACCCTGCTGGAACCACCTTCCTCTCTCGCACTGTGCATTTTCCCAGCAGAGAAAGGCACAGCCAGAGACTCTGGGCTGCTGCAAAGCAAGTCTCATCTCCTGACGAGCTGGGAGAGAGGCATTGTTCCTAGGCAGATGAAGATGGACAACGGAGAAGACACAGAGGAGGAGGAGACACTTGTTCTCCGAGGAAGCGGCAAGCAGTACAGAGAGCAAAGAGCAAAGCACGGGAAGATGTGAAAGGTGTAGTAGGGAATAAGGCATGGAGCTCCCAAAAGCGCAGCAGTGGGTGTGAAGCAGAGCAGGCGATTGCAACTGGGGAGAGGACAGCAGTGCGAGCTGACAGGGAACAGCCCCTCCCCAAAAGTGAAGCTCCAGAGCCAGGCATAGCTCAGAATGCCATCGGCTGATGGAGCCACAGGGGCTACTGCTGGGGGAGGGAGAAACCCAAAGAGGTTCAGGCACAGAAACAACAGTACATTTCTCTTCCGTCCTGCTTCCTTTGATCCCCAAGAGAGTCGTTTCTGGCAGCTCTCTTCTCTGGACAGGAAGGTGATTTCTAACGCTCTCAGCAGACAGGCAGGTTGGTCTCAGCATGAAGTTCGGCTATCTCGTCCTTAATTTCTGCCTTGGTCACCTCTTCTCTACAGTGCCGCCGGCAGAGCCAGAGGACGGTGGAAAGACGATCTCCCGGCAACGGCAGGCGCCCGCAGACAGCAGCACGGTTGGCACCCGCAGCACTCTGGACCCTTTAGCAACGCGTGCCAGGAGCTCGGGGCTGTGGACCGAGAGCTGCCGGTAGAAATGGATAAAATGACAGATCCGTATGTTGGGGTGTGCGCACTTGATGGTGATTTCACTGCCCTCGGTGGTCTCTCCCAATGGGTCCTGCTGCACCTGGCCTCTGCCGGCAGACATTGGCGGGTTGATAAAGAAGGTAAGCCGTAAGAAGTGCTTTTCGCACTGGATGTTGTTTCCCAGAAGAAAGGGCGCAGAAGCAGTAAGGACCATACAGAGAAGAATTTTAAGAGGATGTCAATGTGTGCAGTAGTGGAAGTGTCCATTAGTATTTGCTGGAGAGATGAGTGCGGGAAAGAGAGGTGGACCTATGAAGTCACTGAAGAATGGAAAGGGGCTTTACTAAGCAAAGCAAAGAGAGGAAGAAAAGTAGGAAAGGGGAAGGACGGACTGCAAGAGTTCTCTGAAGGACAGAGAGTAAGTCAAGGAAAGAGGAACGGCTTGACAAAGAAAAAAGCCAGGAGTGTTCCGAGGCAATGCTTTATGGAGCAGAGGGAGGGAGGGACGTGAGGATAGTTCGGGGGCAGAGCTCTGTGAAGAACCTGCCAGGCAGGACGGCAGCCTCGAGGCACATGCAGGGCCACCCCACCGGCTGCGCCGACTCCCACGGTCCGCGGCCGCCAGCCCTTCGCACAGAGCAGAACCGCGGCCAGCACCGCCAGTCCAGCACCGCCGATCAACCACCCGGCGTCTCGCTGCCCCGCCAGCCCCGGATCTCTGCTCCGGGCGAGCCGCCTGCTCTTCACCTCCTCTCCCTCCCCTGCCCTCCTCCGACAATTCCGGCCCGCGGCTGAGCCAGCCCGGCGCCGGCACCGCTCGGACTCTCATCGGGTGCGGGCTGGATGAGGACGCCTGGCGAGAGCGGCGGCAGCGAGCCGGCTCTCGGGACTCTGCACCGCGGAGGCGGCGGGGTCGGGCTGGGTGGCAGGGGTGGGGGTTGGTATCGGGGAGCTCAAGATTGACAGGCCATGAGCTCATTTCACCGCCATCGTCTCTTCCCTCACATCCCTTGTCTGTCGGCACGTGGAGACACCTGAATTTTTCTCCAGGGCACGCGCTTGTGAGAATGGTCGAAAAGCACGAGAGGCAGAACGTCCCTCCGGGCTCAGCACCGCCGGCTCAGCCTCTCCTGACCTGTCCCGGGGAGCATCCCTGCTGGCAGCAGGAGCACCTCTGCGGGAGACAAAGACCACTTGGCTTTTTTCAGGGGCTGTGGCCCCAGTGTTACGGGGAGGCAGTGCGTGGGAGAAGCACCTTCCCCAGAGAAAGATCGGACCTGGCGTGGCATCTCCCACCTGCTTTGGACTTCATGGAGAAGCAGTCTCTGTAAGTGAGATCTGCTGTGTCCCTCCTCCTGCTCCTCTTGCTCCTCGGAGCAGGGAACAGCCTGTCACACCTGAACTGGATGTGCTGGAAGCAGCATATATGCAGCAAGTTTAAGGGCACTCAGCGGCACAGTACAAAAGTTCATTCTCTTTCCCATCGTTATCACTCAACTCCGTAGGAGGACAAGAAGGACCACCAGGGTAGGGTGTGATCTGTTGCCATGAACACTGGAAAACCCAGGTCAGCTCCCCAGGGCATTCATCTCATACCTGACAAACACTCTTGTTTACCACGCACAATAGAATCATTACTTCCAGCATTGAATTCTCACCGAGCCCACAGAGGTTCTTTAGCCTTCTCTGGAGAGACACGGAAGGACCAAAGAAGTTTTCTCTGTTTGCATTGCACAGACAAGTCTTGAGCACCTACCTGGTAGTGGTGCGGGGAGATGACCCTGAGCAAGTACAGATGCCATCAGTCTCCTGCGGGAGCCTTGAAGTTAGGTGGGGCAAAGAGTGTCTCTGTTTCACTTTGCATTTACAGTACTAAACTGTAAATGCCCCTCAGGCTGTGGGGCATCTCTAATAGTGGCACCCCACAAGGACTGAAGTACATCCAGGCTCCGGGCGTGGCAGCAGGAGCCCGAGAACACACTGTCCCTGCTGCCATGAACTCTCTGCGTGGTGTGCAAGGGAAGGACTCCTGTGTCTGAAAACCCTTGTTTGACCAAGCGGTGAGCCCCTGTCAGGGCACCACTGACTCTTGGCCAACTGGCCATCCACCAGGACCCCAGAAGTCATTTTCCAGCGCTGCTATGCAGCATGTCATTCCCAGTCTGCCCGTACATCCAGGGTTGCCCCATCCCGGTGACAGAATCCGGCACATCCCCTTGTTGAACTTCCTCTGGTTGACGATTGCCCAAACCTCTGATTTGGAATCTCTCTGCGGGGCCTCCCTCTTCCATGAGACCCTGGAATGTCAAAATAGTCCCTTGATTCAATAGGAATCTGCAGTGTTCAGTGTTCCAGGTGTTCCTGGGGCCCCATATTGTCACAATGGCACAGAAATGAGAGGATCTCCTTTCTAAATGACTTAGGAAATAAGACGTTTTTCTTAGACAAAAAATCCTAATGGACAAAGGGATTTGTTTACTAGGCGTGGTAGTGGTCTTTTCTTTTATGATTACAATTAATTTTAGGAGAGAGAGATTGTTCTCTTTAAGAAGAAAGTCAATTAAACATTGTTTAAGCAAATGAGAAGTCATAAGACACATGTCTTAGTTGGTCCTAGAACATTTATTTTAAGGATTAGAAGTCGGATAGATCAATCAGAGATGCTAAGAGGCCTGCGAAGTGAGAAGACCACTCTGCGAAAATGACTGCCCTTTCCGGAAGAAATGGACGCTAGATGGCAGTCTTGCTCCACGAATAAAATCCCAGATCCTATTTGACCGCAAAATCATTACATAACTCTGGACTGTTTGTGAAGGGAAGGGTCGAATTTCAAGTATCACTGTATTTATAGTCCAAAATTTATACTGATTCTTTGATTCATGCATGGCAGAGTACCCCCACGAATCCCCAGCTGGCATCTTAAAGAAATATTCCATCCAATGGTTTCTGGCCAATGGGTTTAATTCTTTTGTTTTACACCTTTGATTTCTGAGGTTCCAAAGATATCCCAGGGTTTGTTTAATTCCATGAGGTCCTGCACATCCCAATGACGTCCCGTAATTCCCTGCTTTTCTGTAGTTTCCCAGGGAACATTTGCTTCCATGATGCAGGACAGTGTCAAAACGGCCGCTTGATTCCGTGAGTTCCCCCAGTGTCCCAACAGTCCTTGGTTCCAGGAGACCCTACAATGCTGTAGTGGGTTGACCTTACCTGGATGCCAGGTGCCCACCAATCCACTCTATCGCTGCCCTTCCCAACCAGACAGGAGAGACAGAATAAGATGGAAAATGACTTCTACCTTGAGATCAGGCACTTTACTACAGCAAAAGTTAAAGTTTGTGCATTCATAAGTGAAGAGGAAAATAAAAAGATTTATTCTCTACTTCCCTTCAGCAGCCACGCCTGGCCACTTCACGGGAAGCAGGGCTTCACCACACAGAGAGGTCGCTCAGAAGGTAAGTATTTCAAAAAAATGGATTTCTCCTATTTCCTGTTCCTTTCCTGAGCTTTTTTAGGGAGGAAGTTGACGATGTGGATGCTGCGCCAGCCCTGCTCAGCAGTTGCCAAAGCACTGGTGTGATTAACCCCTTTGCATCTCCCAATGCAAAGCACAGCACTGGGACGGCTGCAGGGACAAAATGAACTCCAGCTCAGACAGACCCAACACACGTGGGATTCTGAAATGTCTCAGGGTTCGTTTGGCTCCACGATGCCCCCCGTGTCACCGTGACGCAGCTCTCAGACCTGGTAGTAGAAAAATAAATCAAAAAATTCAGAAGAAATCATCTTAAAGTCATGCTAAGTCTGTCTTCTACAGTCCAGAATCTACATATGTGTGACTGCAGATACTTGGGATGAGGGTAGATGCTCAGAAAAATTCATGGGTTTGAGCTACAAAACCTGTCCCAAAGTTTTCACTGCATTTTCCTCCTTGGACACTTCCTGATGTCCCAAGGGAGCTCATGTCCAACAGCAGCTCCATCCCCCAGTTCCTCCTCCTGGCTGCAGCTCTGGCACTTCTGCTTCTTCCTGGGCATCTCCCTGGCTGCCCTCCTGGCCAACGGCCTCATCCTCAGCGCTGTAGCCTGCCACCACCAGCTGCACACCCACCCACAGGGACTTCTTCCTGCTCCACCTCTCCCTCACACACCTGGACTGCATCTGCACCACTGTCCCCAAAGCCATGGTCAATTCCCTCTGGAACACCAGGAGCATCTTCTACTCAGGATGAACTGCACAGGTGTTTTTTGTTTTTCTTCTTGATCACAGTGCAGGTTGCCCTTTTCACCATCATGTTCTACGACCACTACGTGGCCATCTGCAAAACCCTTCACTACAGGACCCTCCTGGGCAGCAGAGCTTGTGCCCATGTGGCAGCAGCTGCCCGGGCCACTGGGAAGTGGGTCTGGCCCTGGGGTTGCAGGAACTGCCGCCTGAGTTGATGATCTTCTGAGCAGTCCAGACACGCAGTCACTGTTCCTGTCCTCTATTTCCTCCCTTTCTTGCTGCAGGATCAGAAACGACTGCGCTGCTCTGCTGGGCTGGGGCGGGGCACAGAGATGGGGGGACCGGGGAGGGGCTGGACTGGGCAGTTCCAGGGAGTAGAAAACCCCAACGTTCATCTGAAGTGTAGGAGCGGGCAGGGTGGGAGCACTCCATGGCTGAGGTGGCTCCAGGCTCCGGAAGTGGCAGCAGGAGCCCAGGGAGACATGGTCTGCAATGAACTGCCTATGCGTGTGCGAGGGAAGGACTCGTGTCTCTGAGCACTCCCAGTGTGTGTGAGCAGTGCATCAGTCCAGCTCAGGTGTGGACACCTCTCAGAGCCCTGACACACAGCCGTGTGTGTGACTCCAGGAAAACCCCCACTGTGCCAGGGAGTTACTAGATCCTTTGCTGTCATCCTCCTGGTGTCCTGTGTAATGATGAAACTAGAAAAGGTGATCATCATACCCCGTTAATTTTCTAAGAGGACAAATGTCACTGTTGGAAAGAAGTGTCACTGAAGATGTGAGAAGAGGGTGAATATCGTTGTTTCCTTCAGCCTGTTCCACAGCAGGTTCCCCTGGAGCCCCAGGGACACCTGCAGGGAACCCAGACGGGCAGAGAAAGGGTTGCCTTTGGTTCTTGCTGTGCTGCTCAGCTGGGCCGGGCTCCTGGTACACAGGGAGCTCCTGGTAAGCGGGGAGCACTGCAGAGAGACAGCTCTGCCCAGGAACAGCTCCTCTGCACAGCCCACAGTAGGGCCGAGGGCACTGCCTGTAGCCACAAGAGAAGAGAAGCAAGGCAGAGGGAGGTTAAAGGCAGCGGAAAGATGGGAGTTGTTCAGCTGAGACTTCCCTTGGGGACACTGCTTCACACTCCTCTGCAGAGTGAGTCTACAGGTGCAGGGCAATGTCGTTTGTGTTCCTGGAGGAATCTCCTAAAGCTACCACATCCCACAGCCTCGCGCATCTGTCAGGACTCTCCCAGTTTCTCTGTTGCACAGGAGGACGATGTTCTCCAGGGCAGGCCTTCCCTGCAGCACCGTCAGAGGGACAGTGCAGGTGGGCTCCTTCTGCCAGCGATGGCTGCGGGGTGGGAAGGTGGTGATGCAGCCAGAGGTGCCCGGGGCTGTCATGCAGAGCAGGGTCCCTGTGCTCCGGGGTTCTTCGTGTCAGGGCAGGGACTTTGCTGCCTGCCAGGGTCAGGCATCATCCTGCCTGGGTAGTTGCCCACACCTCTGCAGGGAGAAGCTGTCGGTGGGGGAGGGATCACAGAATGGGGGAGAGGTCACAGAGTGGGGGGAGGCCACAGAGTGGGGGAGGGGCCATAGAGTGGGGGAGGGGTCACAGAGTGGGGGAGGGGCCATAGAGTGGGGGAGGGGTCATAAAGTGTGGGAGGGGTCACAGAGTGGGGAGGGATCACAGAGTGGGGGAGAGGCCATAAAGTGGGGGAGGGGTCACAGAGTGGGGGAGGGGCCACGGGATGGGGCAGGGGCCACGGGATTGGGGAGGGGCAACAGAGTGGGGGAGGGGTCACAGAGTGGGGGAGGGGTCTGAGGGTGGGGAAGGGGTCACAACCCAGACCCGGGGGGGGCAGGGTAGTGACGCCAGGGAGGGAGAGGGGTCAGGGGGTGGAAAGGGGTCTCACCTGATCCCGGGGCCATCGGGTCCATGGTTGGGCCGAACCCCGTGGGGACACCCAAGTTTTTCCCAAATTTCCCCTCATTTTTCCCAATTTTTCATCCATTTTTCCCAAATTTTCCACTTTTTTCCCAAATTCCCCCAATTATTTTCCAAATTCCTCCTATTTTTCCCAAATTCCTCCATTTTTCTCAATTCCATCCATTTTTCCCAAATTTCCCCCATTTTTTCCCCATTTTTCCCAAATTTCCCCCCATTTTTCACAATTTCTCCCAAATTTTCCCCAATTTTTCATCCAATTTTTCCCAAATTCCCCCATTTTTTCTCAATTCACCCCATTTCTCCCAAATTTCTTCATTTCCCCCAAGTTCCACCATTTTTCCCCAATTTTTTCCCAAACTCCCCTAATTTTTCCCAATTTTCCCTTATTTTTTGTGATTTTTCACCTGTTTTCCCCAAATTTCCAACTTTTTTCCCAATGTTCCTTGCATTTCCTCTCAAAATACCCCATCTTCCCAAATTTCTGAGTTTTTCCCCAAAATTTCCGTCCTTTTTCCCAAATTCTCCCCATTTCTCCCACCCCCCCATTTTCCCACTTTTTTCCCCAATTTTCCCCCATTTTCCCTGAAATTCCTGCTTTTTCCCAAATTTCCGCCCATTTTTTCCCACTGGGGAAATTTGGAAAACTGGGCGCCCAAAAATCCAGGAAAATGGGGACAAATGGGGGGGAAATGGGGGAAAATATGGAGAAAAATATGGGAAAATATGGAAAAAATTGGGGGGGAAATTGGGAAAATGGGGAAAAAATGGGGAAATGGGAAAAATGGGGGAAAATGTGGAAAAACTGGGGGAAGATAGGAAAAAATCTGGGAAAATGTGGAAAAAAATGGGGGAAAATCTGGGAAAATGGGGGGAAATGGGGAAAATGGGAAAAAACCCGGGAAAATGTAGAAAAAATGGGGAAAAAAAAAGAAAATGGGGGGAAAAAGGGGAAAAATGTGGGAAATTCTGGAAAAAATGAGGGGTTGAAAACAGGAAACAACAACCATTATCCCCAGGAAAGAAAGAATGGAAACCTTTGCTTTTTTTGCAGTTCATGTGTCAGCCTGGAGACTCCTTGGGCAGCAAGAGCTTTCTGTGTTGGTCCCTTTGCTGTGGGAGGAATCCTGGTCCGTATGCAATTTTGGGAGTTGGGCTGGCACTTGAGAGGCAGGGTTGAAAACAGGAAACAACAACCCTTATCCCCAGGAAAGAAACACTGGAAGATTTGGCTTTGTGGTGCAGTTGGTGGGCCAGGCTATGTACTCTATGAGCAGCAAGCACTTTTTGTGCTGGTACCTTTGATCTGTGAGGAATCTTCATCCATACGCAATTTTGGGAGCCTGGCTGGTAGTTGGGAGGCAGGGCTGGAAACAGGAAACAACAGTCCTTATCCCCAGGAAAGAAGGACTGGAAGTTTTATCTTTTTTTTGCAGTGGGTTTGCCAGTATAAAGACTCCTTGGGCAGCAAGAGACTTCTTTGCTGGCACCTTTCTTGTGGGAGGAATCTTCGTCAGTATGCAATTTTGGGAGTCTGGCTGGCATTTGGGAGGCAGGGCTGAAAACAGGAAACAGCAGTCCTTCTGGTCAGGAAAGAAAGACCGGAAGCTGTGGTTTTGTGGTGCAGTTGGTGTGTTAACCTGGGGACTCCTTGCGCAGCACGAGCTTTACTTGCTGGCACCTTGGTTCAGGGAGGAATTTTCAATTGTATGCAATTTTGAGAAAACGGTTGGCAGCTTGGAAGCAGGACTGAAAACCCTAAGCCTAACTCTAAGCCTAACCCTAACCCTAACCCTAACCCCTAACCCTAACTCTAACTAACCCTAACCCTAACCCTAACAAACCCTAACCCTAACCCTAACACTAACCATAACCCTAACCCTAACCCTAACCCTAACCCTAAACCCTAACCGAAACTAACCCAAACCCTAACGCTAACCCTAACCCTAACCCTAACACCAACCCTAACCCTAACCCGAAACCCTAACCCTAATTAACCCTAACCCTAATGCTAACCCTAATGCTAACCCTAAACCCTAAACCCTACCCCCTAACCCTAACCCTAACGCTAACCCTAACCCCAACCCTAACCCTAAAGTCTAACCGTAACTAACTCTAAACCCTAACCCTACCTCTAAGCCTAACCCTAACCCTAACCCTAACCCTAAGCCTAACCCTAACCCTAACCCTAACCCCAACCCTAACCCTAACCCTAACCCTAACCCCAACCCTAACCCTAACCCCAACCCTAACCCTAACCCTAACCCTAACCCCAACCCTAAGCCTAACCCGAACCCTAACCCAAACCCTAACACTAAACCCTAAACCCTAACCCTAACCCTAACCTTTACCCTAACCCTAACCCTTACTAACCCTAACATTAACGCTAACCCTAACCCTAAACCACAAAACCTAAACCCTAAACCCTGACCCTAACCCTAAACCCCAACCCTAAAACCTAACCCTAACCCGAAACCTAAACACTAAACCCTAAATCATAAAACCTGACCCTAACGCTAAACCCAAAACCTAACCCTAACCCTAACCCTAACCCTAAACCCTAAACCCTAAACACTAACCCTACGCCTAAACCCTCAACCTAACCCTAACCCTAACCCTAACTCCTATCCCTAACCCTAAACCCTAATCCTAAACCCTAACCGTAACTAACCCTAACCCTAAGCCTAACCCTAAACCCTAAATCATAACCCTAAAGCCTAACCCTAACCCTAAACCCTAACCCTGACCCTAACCCTAACCCTAACCCTAACACCAACCCTAACCCTAACCCTAAACCCAAACCCTAACTCTAGCCCCTAACCCTAACCCTAACCCTAAACCCTAACCCTAAACCATAACCCTAACACTAACCAAAACCCTAAACACCAATGCCTAACCCTAACCCTAATCCTGACCCTAACCCTAACCCTAACCCTAACCCCAACCCTAACCCTAACCCTAACCCTAACCCAAACCCTAACCCTAACCCTAAACCCTAAACCCTAAACACTGACCCTAACCCTAAACCCTAAACCTAACCATAACCTTTACCCTAACCCTAACCCTTACTAACCTTAACATTAACTCTAACCCTAACCCTAAACCACAAAACATAAACCATAAACCCTGACCCTAACCCTAAACCCCAACCCTAAAACCTAACCCTAACCCGAAACCTAAACACTAAACCCTAAATCATAAAACCTGACCCTAACCCTAAACCCAAAACCTAACCCTAACCGTAACCCTAACCCTAAACCCTAAACCGTAAACCCTAACTCTAAACCCTAATCCTAACCGTAACCATAAACCCTAAACCAAATCCTAAACCAAACCATAAACCCTAAACCTAAAGCCTAAACCTAAACCCTAAGCCTAACCCTAATCCCTAACCCCTACCCTAACCCTTACGCTAACCCTAACCCTAACCCTAACCCTAACCATAACCTTAACCCTTGCCTACCCTAACCCTAACCCTAACCCTAATCCATAATCCTAATCCTAACCCTAACACTAACCCTAAAAATAACCCTAATCCTAATCGTAACCCTAAACCCTAACTCGAACCCTAACCCGAAACCCAACCCGAACGCTAACCCTAACCCTGACCCTAACCCTAAAACCTAACCCTTACTTGCCCTAACCCTAAATCTAACCCAAACCCTAACCTTAACCCTAAACTCTACCCCTAAATAACACTAACCCTAATCCTAAGCAACCCTAACCCTAACCCTAACCCTAACCCAAACCCGTAATACTAACTAAACGGAACCCTCACCCTAAGCCTAAAACCTAACCCATACTAACCCTAACCGTAACGTTAACCCTAACCCCTAAACCCTAACCCCTAACCCTAACCCTTACACTAAACCTAACGCTAACCCTAAACCCTAAACCTAAACCCTAACTCAAAACCCTAATCCTAACCGTAACCATAAATCCTAACCCTATTCCTAAACCCAACCAAAAACACTAAACCTAAAGTCTAACCCTAAACCCTAACCCTAACCCTAACCCTACCCCTAAACCCTCACCCCTAACCCTAACACTTACACTAAACCTAACCCTAACCCTAAACCCTAACCCCTAACCCTAACACTTACACTAAACCTCACCCTAACCCTAACCCTAACCCCTAACCCTAAACACTAACCCCTAAACCTAAGCCTAACACTAACCCTTACCTTAACGCTCGCCTACCCTAACCCTAACCCTAACCCATCACCCTAATCGTAACCCTAACCCGAACCCTTACCCTAACCCTAACCCAAACCTTAACCCTAACCCTAAATCTAACCCAAACCCTAACCCAAACCTTAACCCAAACCCAAACCCTAAACCTAACCCTAACCCTAACCCAAAACCGTAACCCTGACAAACCAAAACCCTCACCCTAACCCTAAAACCTAACCCTTACTAACCCTAACCCTAACCCTAACCCTAACCCTAACCCTAACCCCTAAACCCTAACCCCTAACCCTAACCCTAAACCCTAACCCTAACTCACCATAACCCTAATCCTAACCCTAACCCTTACCTTAAACCCTAACCCTAACCCTAATCAACACTAAACCTAACCCTAAACCGAACCCTAAACCTTACCCCAACCCTAACCCTAACCCTAACCCCTAAGCCCTAACCCCTAACCCTAAACCTTACACTAAACCTAACCCTAACCCTAAACCCTAAACCTAAACCCTTACTCTAAACGCTAAGTCTAACCCTAACCATAGACACTAACCCTAACCCTAATCCTAAGCCTAACCCTAAACCCTAAACCTAAAGCCTAACCATAAACCCTACCCTAAACCTAATCCCTAACCCCTAACCCCTAACCCTAACCCTTACCCTAGACCTAGTCCAAACCATAAACCCTAAACCCTAACCCTAAGCCTAACCCTAACCTTAACCCTAACCCTAACCCTAACCCTAACCCTAGACCCTAACCCCTAAACCTAACCCTAACACGTACACTAAACCTAACCCTATGGCTAAACCCTAAACCTAAACCCTAACTCTAAACCCTAATCATAACCGTAACCATAAACCCTAACGCTATTCCTAAACACAACCATAAACCCTAAACCTAAAGGCTAACCCTAAACCCTAACCTTAACCCTAATCCCTAAACCTAACCCTTACCCTAACCCTAACCCTAACCCTAACCCTAACCCTAACCCTAACCCTAACCCTAACACTAACCCTAACCCTTACCCTAACCCTAACCCTAACCCTAACCCTAACCCTTACCCTAACCCTAACCCCTAACCACTAACACTTACACTAAATCTAACCCTAACCCTAAACCCTAACCTCTAACCCTAAACCCTAACCCCTGAACCTAACCCAAACCCTAACCAAAACCCTAACCCTAACCACCCTAACCCAAACCACTCACCCTAACCATAACCCCAACCCTAACCCAAACCCAAACCCTAACCCAAACCCTGACCCTAACCACCCTAACCCTAGCCCCTAACCCTACACCTAACCCTAACTCTAAAACCTAACCCTAACCCTAACCCTTACCCTAACCTTAACCCTAGCCTACCCTAACCTTAATCCTAACCCTAACCCTAACCCTAACCCTAAACCTCACAATAACCCTAATCCTAACCCTAACCCTAACCCTAACCCTAACCCTAACTGTAACCCGAACCCGAACGCGAACCCTAACCCTAACCCAAACCCTAACCCTAACCCTAATCCAAACCCAAAACCGCAATACTAACTAACCAGAACCCTCACCCTAACCCGAAAACCTAACCCTTACAAACCCTAACCGTAACCCTAACCCTAACCCCTAAACCCTAACCCTTAACCCTAACCCTTACACTAAACCTAACTCTAACGCTAAACCCTAAACCTAAACCCTAATTCTAAACCCTAATCCTAACCGTAACCATAAACACTAACCCTATTCCTAAACCCAACCATAAACCCTAAACCTAAAGGCTAACCCTAAACCCTAACCCTAACCCAATCCCTAACCGAAACCCTAACCCTAACCACCCTAACCCTAGTCCCTAACCCTACACCTAACCCTAACTCTAAAACATAACCCTAACCCTAACCCTTACCCTAACCTTAACCCTCGCCTACCCTAACCCTAATCCTAACCCTAACCCTAACCCTAACCCTAACCCTAACCCTAACCCTAACCCTAACCCTAACCCTAACCCTAAACCTAACCATAACCCTAATCCTAACCCTAACCCTAACCATAACCCTAACCTTAACCCTTACCTACCCTAACCCTAACCCTAGCCCTAACCCTAACCCTAACCCTAACCCTAACCCAAACCCTATCCCTTACCCTAACTCTAACCCTAACCCTTAAACTAAACCTAACTCTAACCATAAACCCTAAACCTAAACCCTAAGTCTAAACCCTAAGCCTAACCCTTACCATAAACCCTAACCGTATTCCTAAGCCTAACCCTAAACAATAAACCTAAAGCCTAACCATAAACCCTAACCGTAACCTTAATCCCTAACCCCGAACCCTAACCCTTACCCTAAACCTAACCCTAACCCTGAACCCTAAACCCTTACCCAAACCCGAACACTAACCCATAACCCGAACCCCTAACCCTAACACTTACATTAAACCTAACGCTAACCCTAAACCCTAAACCCTAACCCTAAACCCTAACCCCTAAACCTAACCCAAACCCTAACCCAAACCCTAACACTAACCACCCTAACCCTAACCCCTAACCCTAAACCTAACCCTAACTCTAAAACCTAACCCTAACCCTAACCCTAATAAACCAATAAACCTTCAAGGAAACATGTCAAATATATAAAAGGATTGTCACCTTTATATATATCTTACCCTCAAAGTCTGGCATGCATGGAGGCCAGATCCCCTCGTACCAGGATTCAGAGAGATGTAACTGGATGGTTTGGTACAGGATTAGGTGTATTAAACACCATAGATCAAGAAGTATTGGTGAATATACTGAGTGCTGTCACATCTGATCTAGGAAAACAAAGTCCTTTTAAGATCATCTTTGCTAACTTTGGCAGAAACACCATCATTAGCAGTTAAATGGTTAACTTTAGTAGCTAATCACACTGCAAATTATTTCACCAAAATTCGTTGACTGTGCTAGTGCCATCCATAAAATATTTGCACTTGCAGTACAATGTCTCAAACCCAACAGTGGGTAGAGTCTGTAGCTGCAGGAATATTAAGAGAAGGAACTTCAGGATTATTAGCACAAGAAGTAAGAGAAATAATAGCTAGAAACAGTTCCATTACACAATTTGAGAAAGATTACCATGCGTGGTGGCAGTTCCTGAATTTCACTTACAACCCTCAACATGAACAAATTGGAACTTATGTACTCACTATCAGTGCAACTAAAGAAAAGACCGTCTTTCCTATCCTGACATTAGGAGCCATACACCAGAATGTAATTTTCAGACCAAAAGACCATACATAGTATCTGGGCAAGCTACGATCACACCAAGAAAAGGTGGCAATCAGTTAGTACTGAGGCTAGTACTCCTAAAGGACAATTGGGGTATATCTGTGAAAATGCTGTAGTAGAAAATAAAGATTTATGTTTAGATACTGAGAATAGTTTGGGAACCTCTGAGATGCTTCCCCATTCTAAATCCCAATCACAAGTCTACTATGTAGGAAATGGATGTGCATGTGTTAGGACTTTTTGTGCTAATTTTTCTATAGATGCTTGTCATGAAATCACAAATGGTACTAATTTTTGTGTATGTAATTTTACTCGAATCACAGTTCACAAATGAACATTAATCTTTTCAAAGCAATGCTCAAATATCCTGATATAGAAAAACCGGTCTAAGAAGTAAAGAGAACGACTAAACTCTGGCAAGTGGAACACAACACTGAGAGCATAAAAACTGTTTTAACCAAAGTGGAAAAAGTGGGAGAACACCACCGGTGGGACATCTTTACCGGATACTCCCCTACGGCATCACAAGTGTTCCACTATTTGCTATATCCAATAATGGTTTTAGGAGCTAGCATGATTATACTACTGATCCTAATTATTTGGCTATGGCACAAATCAAGCATCATGGTTAGAAAGATGCAGATAATGTCGGCTGTTATGCATACCTACCAAAATCCATTGGAACTTGACGAAGGAATTCGTAAATTCTAAACAAAAATTGGGGAATGATATAGGAGGCTAGGCCCAAAAGAGTTAACTAAGAGATTTGGGCCTGCAAACAAGTTACCAATATCCAAAATGATCTCTACCCTTTCTGTTCTACTCACTGGACCAAAGATTAAGAGAATAATACAAGAACATGCAATAGGCCTAGAGGCAAAAAATTAGAAATACAACAGGATCGGGTAGACATTTGAAGAGAAGAAATAGGCCTGGAGCCAGGACCTTTTCCAAGCTTCAGTGAGCGGGTCAAGAACAATGGAAAGGAAGAAGGGTCAAGCTGAGGAAGATGTGTTAGAGACCTTTACCTTATGGAGGAAGATGGGAACGACCCCTCGAAATGGAGTACCAAGAGAAGCACCGCCCCAAGCTTCGCGTATACTCCGCCTATTTTTAATATGTATTGATAGATGTTGTAATAGTTTGAATATGCATTTAATCACATCTGAAAATGTATACAAGTGCTGATTTTCTGAGGAACTGGCGAGCAAGTTTTTCCATCAATAGCTGGCTTGCTCCCAGCGCTGCTAACAAATACCTTTGCTGGTCAAAAGATAAAAAGTCTCTGAGCAGTTTGCCGGACCGGCTTTGCGGATTCACTTCCACCCTCAAGGCAAGGTCAGATCCTTCTTCCTGTCCAAAGAGAAAAGATCTTCATGAGCCAGAGAAGAAAGAAAGGTGCAAGGAAGGTGTAAGGAAACCATGGGTCAGGAGAAGTTAGGAACACACGTTGCAGCTGACTGCAGTATGACTAGGCTTGTGCTGCCCTGTGCTGTGTAATGTCACTTTGCATACTCTCACAAGCCTGTGCTCTGCTTAGGACTGAATCTTCTTGGTTTCATAGGGGCGTTAATTTGCTCCGCAGTACAACGAATAAACCGAGTTGTGTATTTATAAGAAAGTTCCAAAACGATGGTGTCAATGATTCGGCGTCTGCCACGGAGCAGAGCCACGTGCCCATGAGGGGGCCAGGAGAGTCAGAGGATGGTGGAAATACGGTCTCCTGACACCGGCAGCTCTCTGAACCCTTTAGAATTGCGTGCCAGAATCTCGGGGCTGTGGAAAGGGAACTGCCGGTAGAAATGGATAAACTCACCTATCCTTATGTTCCTTATCCTCCCAGTACAAATGCAGACTCCTCACCTTCCTGTAAATGTGTTATCTCTGCTGTGATATCTAAGAGGTCAGGAGAACACCGGCATAGGGAAGGTGAGCTTGATGCTGTTCTTCCACCTGGGAAGACTGTGAAAACCTCAGGACCCTCCACCTGCTTAGAAGTCCCTTTTAGGCATTGAGGAGGTGCAGCACTTCCAGCGGAATGCTCTTACCATTATCATCATTCCATCGTTTTTCTCCTCCTCATGAATGTTTTGTAAGGGAAAGGACATTTTAGACTTAACCAAATTGAACAGAATATTTCCTGTTGTGTGATGGGTGCCTGGGATCGCTGGGGAGTTGATCTAAGAAGGGGCTGGGAGTAAGGGTCTCCATCTGTCAAGACCCCAGACCTTAAGCTGCCCCTTCAGATGGGTGGACCAGGGCTCTCCCAGCACCACCACTGGCACGAAACACTCAGGTGGTTGCGCCGTGTGCTCCCTTCTTGTGCTTTATTATCACCTACTGAGTGTTCATCCTGTTCCCTTCTCAACCCTCAGAATATTCCCTACGGTTTTTGCTGTCTTTGCCACCGTTGGGGCTGGGATATCCAGCAACCCTGCTGGAACCACCTTCCTCTCTCGCACTGTGCATTTTCCCAGCAGAGAAAGGCACAGCCAGAGACTCTGGGCTGCTGCAAAGCAAGTCTCATCTCCTGACGAGCTGGGAGAGAGGCATTGTTCCTAGGCAGATGAAGATGGACAACGGAGAAGACACAGAGGAGGAGGAGACACTTGTTCTCCGAGGAAGCGGCAAGCAGTACAGAGAGCAAAGAGCAAAGCACGGGAAGATGTGAAAGGTGTAGTAGGGAATAAGGCATGGAGCTCCCAAAAGCGCAGCAGTGGGTGTGAAGCAGAGCAGGCGATTGCAACTGGGGAGAGGACAGCAGTGCGAGCTGACAGGGAACAGCCCCTCCCCAAAAGTGAAGCTCCAGAGCCAGGCATAGCTCAGAATGCCATCGGCTGATGGAGCCACAGGGGCTACTGCTGGGGGAGGGAGAAACCCAAAGAGGTTCAGGCACAGAAACAACAGTACATTTCTCTTCCGTCCTGCTTCCTTTGATCCCCAAGAGAGTCGTTTCTGGCAGCTCTCTTCTCTGGACAGGAAGGTGATTTCTAACGCTCTCAGCAGACAGGCAGGTTGGTCTCAGCATGAAGTTCGGCTATCTCGTCCTTAATTTCTGCCTTGGTCACCTCTTCTCTACAGTGCCGCCGGCAGAGCCAGAGGACGGTGGAAAGACGATCTCCCGGCAACGGCAGGCGCCCGCAGACAGCAGCACGGTTGGCACCCGCAGCACTCTGGACCCTTTAGCAACGCGTGCCAGGAGCTCGGGGCTGTGGACCGAGAGCTGCCGGTAGAAATGGATAAAATGACAGATCCGTATGTTGGGGTGTGCGCACTTGATGGTGATTTCACTGCCCTCGGTGGTCTCTCCCAATGGGTCCTGCTGCACCTGGCCTCTGCCGGCAGACATTGGCGGGTTGATAAAGAAGGTAAGCCGTAAGAAGTGCTTTTCGCACTGGATGTTGTTTCCCAGAAGAAAGGGCGCAGAAGCAGTAAGGACCATACAGAGAAGAATTTTAAGAGGATGTCAATGTGTGCAGTAGTGGAAGTGTCCATTAGTATTTGCTGGAGAGATGAGTGCGGGAAAGAGAGGTGGACCTATGAAGTCACTGAAGAATGGAAAGGGGCTTTACTAAGCAAAGCAAAGAGAGGAAGAAAAGTAGGAAAGGGGAAGGACGGACTGCAAGAGTTCTCTGAAGGACAGAGAGTAAGTCAAGGAAAGAGGAACGGCTTGACAAAGAAAAAAGCCAGGAGTGTTCCGAGGCAATGCTTTATGGAGCAGAGGGAGGGAGGGACGTGAGGATAGTTCGGGGGCAGAGCTCTGTGAAGAACCTGCCAGGCAGGACGGCAGCCTCGAGGCACATGCAGGGCCACCCCACCGGCTGCGCCGACTCCCACGGTCCGCGGCCGCCAGCCCTTCGCACAGAGCAGAACCGCGGCCAGCACCGCCAGTCCAGCACCGCCGATCAACCACCCGGCGTCTCGCTGCCCCGCCAGCCCCGGATCTCTGCTCCGGGCGAGCCGCCTGCTCTTCACCTCCTCTCCCTCCCCTGCCCTCCTCCGACAATTCCGGCCCGCGGCTGAGCCAGCCCGGCGCCGGCACCGCTCGGACTCTCATCGGGTGCGGGCTGGATGAGGACGCCTGGCGAGAGCGGCGGCAGCGAGCCGGCTCTCGGGACTCTGCACCGCGGAGGCGGCGGGGTCGGGCTGGGTGGCAGGGGTGGGGGTTGGTATCGGGGAGCTCAAGATTGACAGGCCATGAGCTCATTTCACCGCCATCGTCTCTTCCCTCACATCCCTTGTCTGTCGGCACGTGGAGACACCTGAATTTTTCTCCAGGGCACGCGCTTGTGAGAATGGTCGAAAAGCACGAGAGGCAGAACGTCCCTCCGGGCTCAGCACCGCCGGCTCAGCCTCTCCTGACCTGTCCCGGGGAGCATCCCTGCTGGCAGCAGGAGCACCTCTGCGGGAGACAAAGACCACTTGGCTTTTTTCAGGGGCTGTGGCCCCAGTGTTACGGGGAGGCAGTGCGTGGGAGAAGCACCTTCCCCAGAGAAAGATCGGACCTGGCGTGGCATCTCCCACCTGCTTTGGACTTCATGGAGAAGCAGTCTCTGTAAGTGAGATCTGCTGTGTCCCTCCTCCTGCTCCTCTTGCTCCTCGGAGCAGGGAACAGCCTGTCACACCTGAACTGGATGTGCTGGAAGCAGCATATATGCAGCAAGTTTAAGGGCACTCAGCGGCACAGTACAAAAGTTCATTCTCTTTCCCATCGTTATCACTCAACTCCGTAGGAGGACAAGAAGGACCACCAGGGTAGGGTGTGATCTGTTGCCATGAACACTGGAAAACCCAGGTCAGCTCCCCAGGGCATTCATCTCATACCTGACAAACACTCTTGTTTACCACGCACAATAGAATCATTACTTCCAGCATTGAATTCTCACCGAGCCCACAGAGGTTCTTTAGCCTTCTCTGGAGAGACACGGAAGGACCAAAGAAGTTTTCTCTGTTTGCATTGCACAGACAAGTCTTGAGCACCTACCTGGTAGTGGTGCGGGGAGATGACCCTGAGCAAGTACAGATGCCATCAGTCTCCTGCGGGAGCCTTGAAGTTAGGTGGGGCAAAGAGTGTCTCTGTTTCACTTTGCATTTACAGTACTAAACTGTAAATGCCCCTCAGGCTGTGGGGCATCTCTAATAGTGGCACCCCACAAGGACTGAAGTACATCCAGGCTCCGGGCGTGGCAGCAGGAGCCCGAGAACACACTGTCCCTGCTGCCATGAACTCTCTGCGTGGTGTGCAAGGGAAGGACTCCTGTGTCTGAAAACCCTTGTTTGACCAAGCGGTGAGCCCCTGTCAGGGCACCACTGACTCTTGGCCAACTGGCCATCCACCAGGACCCCAGAAGTCATTTTCCAGCGCTGCTATGCAGCATGTCATTCCCAGTCTGCCCGTACATCCAGGGTTGCCCCATCCCGGTGACAGAATCCGGCACATCCCCTTGTTGAACTTCCTCTGGTTGACGATTGCCCAAACCTCTGATTTGGAATCTCTCTGCGGGGCCTCCCTCTTCCATGAGACCCTGGAATGTCAAAATAGTCCCTTGATTCAATAGGAATCTGCAGTGTTCAGTGTTCCAGGTGTTCCTGGGGCCCCATATTGTCACAATGGCACAGAAATGAGAGGATCTCCTTTCTAAATGACTTAGGAAATAAGACGTTTTTCTTAGACAAAAAATCCTAATGGACAAAGGGATTTGTTTACTAGGCGTGGTAGTGGTCTTTTCTTTTATGATTACAATTAATTTTAGGAGAGAGAGATTGTTCTCTTTAAGAAGAAAGTCAATTAAACATTGTTTAAGCAAATGAGAAGTCATAAGACACATGTCTTAGTTGGTCCTAGAACATTGATTTTAAGGATTAGAAGTCGGATAGATCAATCAGAGATGCTAAGAGGCCTGCGAAGTGAGAAGACCACTCTGCGAAAATGACTGCCCTTTCCGGAAGAAATGGACGCTAGATGGCAGTCTTGCTCCACGAATAAAATCCCAGATCCTATTTGACCGCAAAATCATTACATAACTCTGGACTGCTTGTGAAGGGAAGGGTCTTTCAAGTATCACTGTATTTATAGTCCAAAATTTATACTGATTCTTTGATTCATGCATGGCAGAGTACCCCCACGAATCCCCAGCTGGCATCTTAAAGAAATATTCCATCCAATGGTTTCTGGCCAATGGGTTTAATTCTTTTGTTTTACACCTTTGATTTCTGAGGTTCCAAAGATATCCCAGGGTTTGTTTAATTCCATGAGGTCCTGCACATCCCAATGACGTCCCGTAATTCCCTGCTTTTCTGTAGTTTCCCAGGGAACATTTGCTTCCATGATGCAGGACAGTGTCAAAACGGCCGCTTGATTCCGTGAGTTCCCCCAGTGTCCCAACAGTCCTTGGTTCCAGGAGACCCTACAATGCTGTAGTGGGTTGACCTTACCTGGATGCCAGGTGCCCACCAATCCACTCTATCGCTGCCCTTCCCAACCAGACAGGAGAGACAGAATAAGATGGAAAATGACTTCTACCTTGAGATCAGGCACTTTACTACAGCAAAAGTTAAAGTTTGTGCATTCATAAGTGAAGAGGAAAATAAAAAGATTTATTCTCTACTTCCCTTCAGCAGCCACGCCTGGCCACTTCACGGGAAGCAGGGCTTCACCACACAGAGAGGTCGCTCAGAAGGTAAGTATTTCAAAAAAATGGATTTCTCCTATTTCCTGTTCCTTTCCTGAGCTTTTTTAGGGAGGAAGTTGACGATGTGGATGCTGCGCCAGCCCTGCTCAGCAGTTGCCAAAGCACTGGTGTGATTAACCCCTTTGCATCTCCCAATGCAAAGCACAGCACTGGGACGGCTGCAGGGACAAAATGAACTCCAGCTCAGACAGACCCAACACACGTGGGATTCTGAAATGTCTCAGGGTTCGTTTGGCTCCACGATGCCCCCCGTGTCACCGTGACGCAGCTCTCAGACCTGGTAGTAGAAAAATAAATCAAAAAATTCAGAAGAAATCATCTTAAAGTCATGCTAAGTCTGTCTTCTACAGTCCAGAATCTACATATGTGTGACTGCAGATACTTGGGATGAGGGTAGATGCTCAGAAAAATTCATGGGTTTGATCTACAAAACCTGTCCCAAAGTTTTCACTGCATTTTCCTCCTTGGACACTTCCTGATGTCCCAAGGGAGCTCATGTCCAACAGCAGCTCCATCCCCCAGTTCCTCCTCCTGGCTGCAGCTCTGGCACTTCTGCTTCTTCCTGGGCATCTCCCTGGCTGCCCTCCTGGCCAACGGCCTCATCCTCAGCGCTGTAGCCTGCCACCACCAGCTGCACACCCACCCACAGGGACTTCTTCCTGCTCCACCTCTCCCTCACACACCTGGACTGCATCTGCACCACTGTCCCCAAAGCCATGGTCAATTCCCTCTGGAACACCAGGAGCATCTTCTACTCAGGATGAACTGCACAGGTGTTTTTTGTTTTTCTTCTTGATCACAGTGCAGGTTGCCCTTTTCACCATCATGTTCTACGACCACTACGTGGCCATCTGCAAAACCCTTCACTACAGGACCCTCCTGGGCAGCAGAGCTTGTGCCCATGTGGCAGCAGCTGCCCGGGCCACTGGGAAGTGGGTCTGGCCCTGGGGTTGCAGGAACTGCCGCCTGAGTTGATGATCTTCTGAGCAGTCCAGACACGCAGTCACTGTTCCTGTCCTCTATTTCCTCCCTTTCTTGCTGCAGGACCAGAAACGACTGCGCTGCTCTGCTGGGCTGGGGCGGGGCACAGAGATGGGGGGACCGGGGAGGGGCTGGACTGGGCAGTTCCAGGGAGTAGAAAACCCCAACGTTCATCTGAAGTGTAGGAGCGGGCAGGGTGGGAGCACTCCATGGCTGAGGTGGCTCCAGGCTCCGGAAGTGGCAGCAGGAGCCCAGGGAGACATGGTCTGCAATGAACTGCCTATGCGTGTGCGAGGGAAGGACTCGTGTCTCTGAGCACTCCCAGTGTGTGTGAGCAGTGCATCAGTCCAGCTCAGGTGTGGACACCTCTCAGAGCCCTGACACACAGCCGTGTGTGTGACTCCAGGAAAACCCCCACTGTGCCAGGGAGTTACTAGATCCTTTGCTGTCATCCTCCTGGTGTCCTGTGTAATGATGAAACTAGAAAAGGTGATCATCATACCCCGTTAATTTTCTAAGAGGACAAATGTCACTGTTGGAAAGAAGTGTCACTGAAGATGTGAGAAGAGGGTGAATATCGTTGTTTCCTTCAGCCTGTTCCACAGCAGGTTCCCCTGGAGCCCCAGGGACACCTGCAGGGAACCCAGACGGGCAGAGAAAGGGTTGCCTTTGGTTCTTGCTGTGCTGCTCAGCTGGGCCGGGCTCCTGGTACACAGGGAGCTCCTGGTAAGCGGGGAGCACTGCAGAGAGACAGCTCTGCCCAGGAACAGCTCCTCTGCACAGCCCACAGTAGGGCCGAGGGCACTGCCTGTAGCCACAAGAGAAGAGAAGCAAGGCAGAGGGAGGTTAAAGGCAGCGGAAAGATGGGAGTTGTTCAGCTGAGACTTCCCTTGGGGACACTGCTTCACACTCCTCTGCAGAGTGAGTCTACAGGTGCAGGGCAATGTCGTTTGTGTTCCTGGAGGAATCTCCTAAAGCTACCACATCCCACAGCCTCGCGCATCTGTCAGGACTCTCCCAGTTTCTCTGTTGCACAGGAGGACGATGTTCTCCAGGGCAGGCCTTCCCTGCAGCACCGTCAGAGGGACAGTGCAGGTGGGCTCCTTCTGCCAGCGATGGCTGCGGGGTGGGAAGGTGGTGATGCAGCCAGAGGTGCCCGGGGCTGTCATGCAGAGCAGGGTCCCTGTGCTCCGGGGTTCTTCGTGTCAGGGCAGGGACTTTGCTGCCTGCCAGGGTCAGGCATCATCCTGCCTGGGTAGTTGCCCACACCTCTGCAGGGAGAAGCTGTCGGTGGGGGAGGGATCACAGAATGGGGGAGAGGTCACAGAGTGGGGGGAGGCCACAGAGTGGGGGAGGGGCCATAGAGTGGGGGAGGGGTCACAGAGTGGGGGAGGGGCCATAGAGTGGGGGAGGGGTCATAAAGTGTGGGAGGGGTCACAGAGTGGGGAGGGATCACAGAGTGGGGGAGAGGCCATAAAGTGGGGGAGGGGTCACAGAGTGGGGGAGGGGCCACGGGATGGGGCAGGGGCCACGGGATTGGGGAGGGGCAACAGAGTGGGGGAGGGGTCACAGAGTGGGGGAGGGGTCTGAGGGTGGGGAAGGGGTCACAACCCAGACCCGGGGGGGGGCAGGGTAGTGACGCCAGGGAGGGAGAGGGGTCAGGGGGTGGAAAGGGGTCTCACCTGATCCCGGGGCCATCGGGTCCATGGTTGGGCCGAACCCCGTGGGGACACCCAAGTTTTTCCCAAATTTCCCCTCATTTTTCCCAATTTTTCATCCATTTTTCCCAAATTTTCCACTTTTTTCCCAAATTCCCCCAATTATTTTCCAAATTCCTCCTATTTTTCCCAAATTCCTCCATTTTTCTCAATTCCATCCATTTTTCCCAAATTTCCCCCATTTTTTCCCCATTTTTCCCAAATTTCCCCCCATTTTTCACAATTTCTCCCAAATTTTCCCCAATTTTTCATCCAATTTTTCCCAAATTCCCCCATTTTTTCTCAATTCACCCCATTTCTCCCAAATTTCTTCATTTCCCCCAAGTTCCACCATTTTTCCCCAATTTTTTCCCAAACTCCCCTAATTTTTCCCAATTTTCCCTTATTTTTTGTGATTTTTCACCTGTTTTCCCCAAATTTCCAACTTTTTTCCCAATGTTCCTTGCATTTCCTCTCAAAATACCCCATCTTCCCAAATTTCTGAGTTTTTCCCCAAAATTTCCGTCCTTTTTCCCAAATTCTCCCCATTTCTCCCACCCCCCCATTTTCCCACTTTTTTCCCCAATTTTCCCCCATTTTCCCTGAAATTCCTGCTTTTTCCCAAATTTCCGCCCATTTTTTCCCACTGGGGAAATTTGGAAAACTGGGCGCCCAAAAATCCAGGAAAATGGGGACAAATGGGGGGGAAATGGGGGAAAATATGGAGAAAAATATGGGAAAATATGGAAAAAATTGGGGGGGAAATTGGGAAAATGGGGAAAAAATGGGGAAATGGGAAAAATGGGGGAAAATGTGGAAAAACTGGGGGAAGATAGGAAAAAATCTGGGAAAATGTGGAAAAAAATGGGGGAAAATCTGGGAAAATGGGGGGAAATGGGGAAAATGGGAAAAAACCCGGGAAAATGTAGAAAAAATGGGGAAAAAAAAAGAAAATGGGGGGAAAAAGGGGAAAAATGTGGGAAATTCTGGAAAAAATGAGGGGTTGAAAACAGGAAACAACAACCATTATCCCCAGGAAAGAAAGAATGGAAACCTTTGCTTTTTTTGCAGTTCATGTGTCAACCTGGAGACTCCTTGGGCAGCAAGAGCTTTCTGTGTTGGTCCCTTTGCTGTGGGAGGAATCCTGGTCCGTATGCAATTTTGGGAGTTGGGCTGGCACTTGAGAGGCAGGGTTGAAAACAGGAAACAACAACCCTTATCCCCAGGAAAGAAACACTGGAAGATTTGGCTTTGTGGTGCAGTTGGTGGGCCAGGCTATGTACTCTATGAGCAGCAAGCACTTTTTGTGCTGGTACCTTTGATCTGTGAGGAATCTTCATCCATACGCAATTTTGGGAGCCTGGCTGGTAGTTGGGAGGCAGGGCTGGAAACAGGAAACAACAGTCCTTATCCCCAGGAAAGAAGGACTGGAAGTTTTATCTTTTTTTTGCAGTGGGTTTGCCAGTATAAAGACTCCTTGGGCAGCAAGAGACTTCTTTGCTGGCACCTTTCTTGTGGGAGGAATCTTCGTCAGTATGCAATTTTGGGAGTCTGGCTGGCATTTGGGAGGCAGGGCTGAAAACAGGAAACAGCAGCCCTTCTGGTCAGGAAAGAAAGACCGGAAGCTGTGGTTTTGTGGTGCAGTTGGTGTGTTAACCTGGGGACTCCTTGCGCAGCACGAGCTTTACTTGCTGGCACCTTGGTTCAGGGAGGAATTTTCAATTGTATGCAATTTTGAGAAAACGGTTGGCAGCTTGGAAGCAGGACTGAAAACCCTAAGCCTAACTCTAAGCCTAACCCTAACCCTAACCCTAACCCCTAACCCTAACTCTAACTAACCCTAACCCTAACCCTAACAAACCCTAACCCTAACCCTAACACTAACCATAACCCTAACCCTAACCCTAACCCTAACCCTAAACCCTAACCGAAACTAACCCAAACCCTAACGCTAACCCTAACCCTAACCCTAACACCAACCCTAACCCTAACCCGAAACCCTAACCCTAATTAACCCTAACCCTAATGCTAACCCTAATGCTAACCCTAAACCCTAAACCCTACCCCCTAACCCTAACCCTAACGCTAACCCTAACCCCAACCCTAACCCTAAAGTCTAACCGTAACTAACTCTAAACCCTAACCCTACCTCTAAGCCTAACCCTAACCCTAACCCTAACCCTAAGCCTAACCCTAACCCTAACCCTAACCCCAACCCTAACCCTAACCCTAACCCTAACCCCAACCCTAACCCTAACCCCAACCCTAACCCTAACCCTAACCCTAACCCCAACCCTAAGCCTAACCCGAACCCTAACCCAAACCCTAACACTAAACCCTAAACCCTAACCCTAACCCTAACCTTTACCCTAACCCTAACCCTTACTAACCCTAACATTAACGCTAACCCTAACCCTAAACCACAAAACCTAAACCCTAAACCCTGACCCTAACCCTAAACCCCAACCCTAAAACCTAACCCTAACCCGAAACCTAAACACTAAACCCTAAATCATAAAACCTGACCCTAACGCTAAACCCAAAACCTAACCCTAACCCTAACCCTAACCCTAAACCCTAAACCCTAAACACTAACCCTACGCCTAAACCCTCAACCTAACCCTAACCCTAACCCTAACTCCTATCCCTAACCCTAAACCCTAATCCTAAACCCTAACCGTAACTAACCCTAACCCTAAGCCTAACCCTAAACCCTAAATCATAACCCTAAAGCCTAACCCTAACCCTAAACCCTAACCCTGACCCTAACCCTAACCCTAACCCTAACACCAACCCTAACCCTAACCCTAAACCCAAACCCTAACTCTAGCCCCTAACCCTAACCCTAACCCTAAACCCTAACCCTAAACCATAACCCTAACACTAACCAAAACCCTAAACACCAATGCCTAACCCTAACCCTAATCCTGACCCTAACCCTAACCTTAACATTAACCCTGAACACTAAACCAAAACACTAATCATAAACCCAAACCCTAACCCTAACCCTAACTAACTCTAACCCTAACCCTAACCCTAAACTCAAACCCTAAAAAACCCTAACCCTAACCCTAAACCCTAAATACGCACCCTAACTAACCCTAAACCTAACCCTAACCCTAAGCCTAACCCTAACCCTAACCCCAACCCTAACCCTAACCCTAACCCTAACCCCAACCCTAACCCTAACCCTAACCCTAACCCAAACCCTAACCCTAACCCTAAACCCTAAACCCTAAACACTGACCCTAACCCTAAACCCTAAACCTAACCATAACCTTTACCCTAACCCTAACCCTTACTAACCTTAACATTAACTCTAACCCTAACCCTAAACCACAAAACATAAACCATAAACCCTGACCCTAACCCTAAACCCCAACCCTAAAACCTAACCCTAACCCGAAACCTAAACACTAAACCCTAAATCATAAAACCTGACCCTAACCCTAAACCCAAAACCTAACCCTAACCGTAACCCTAACCCTAAACCCTAAACCGTAAACCCTAACTCTAAACCCTAATCCTAACCGTAACCATAAACCCTAAACCAAATCCTAAACCAAACCATAAACCCTAAACCTAAAGCCTAAACCTAAACCCTAAGCCTAACCCTAATCCCTAACCCCTACCCTAACCCTTACGCTAACCCTAACCCTAACCCTAACCCTAACCATAACCTTAACCCTTGCCTACCCTAACCCTAACCCTAACCCTAATCCATAATCCTAATCCTAACCCTAACACTAACCCTAAAAATAACCCTAATCCTAATCGTAACCCTAAACCCTAACTCGAACCCTAACCCGAAACCCAACCCGAACGCTAACCCTAACCCTGACCCTAACCCTAAAACCTAACCCTTACTTGCCCTAACCCTAAATCTAACCCAAACCCTAACCTTAACCCTAAACTCTACCCCTAAATAACACTAACCCTAATCCTAAGCAACCCTAACCCTAACCCTAACCCTAACCCAAACCCGTAATACTAACTAAACGGAACCCTCACCCTAAGCCTAAAACCTAACCCATACTAACCCTAACCGTAACGTTAACCCTAACCCCTAAACCCTAACCCCTAACCCTAACCCTTACACTAAACCTAACGCTAACCCTAAACCCTAAACCTAAACCCTAACTCAAAACCCTAATCCTAACCGTAACCATAAATCCTAACCCTATTCCTAAACCCAACCAAAAACACTAAACCTAAAGTCTAACCCTAAACCCTAACCCTAACCCTAACCCTACCCCTAAACCCTCACCCCTAACCCTAACACTTACACTAAACCTAACCCTAACCCTAAACCCTAACCCCTAACCCTAACACTTACACTAAACCTCACCCTAACCCTAACCCTAACCCCTAACCCTAAACACTAACCCCTAAACCTAAGCCTAACACTAACCCTTACCTTAACGCTCGCCTACCCTAACCCTAACCCTAACCCATCACCCTAATCGTAACCCTAACCCGAACCCTTACCCTAACCCTAACCCAAACCTTAACCCTAACCCTAAATCTAACCCAAACCCTAACCCAAACCTTAACCCAAACCCAAACCCTAAACCTAACCCTAACCCTAACCCAAAACCGTAACCCTGACAAACCAAAACCCTCACCCTAACCCTAAAACCTAACCCTTACTAACCCTAACCCTAACCCTAACCCTAACCCTAACCCTAACCCCTAAACCCTAACCCCTAACCCTAACCCTAAACCCTAACCCTAACTCACCATAACCCTAATCCTAACCCTAACCCTTACCTTAAACCCTAACCCTAACCCTAATCAACACTAAACCTAACCCTAAACCGAACCCTAAACCTTACCCCAACCCTAACCCTAACCCTAACCCCTAAGCCCTAACCCCTAACCCTAAACCTTACACTAAACCTAACCCTAACCCTAAACCCTAAACCTAAACCCTTACTCTAAACGCTAAGTCTAACCCTAACCATAGACACTAACCCTAACCCTAATCCTAAGCCTAACCCTAAACCCTAAACCTAAAGCCTAACCATAAACCCTAACCCTAAACCTAATCCCTAACCCCTAACCCCTAACCCTAACCCTTACCCTAGACCTAGTCCAAACCATAAACCCTAAACCCTAACCCTAAGCCTAACCCTAACCCTAACCCTAACCCTAGACCCTAACCCCTAAACCTAACCCTAACACGTACACTAAACCTAACCCTATGGCTAAACCCTAAACCTAAACCCTAACTCTAAACCCTAATCATAACCGTAACCATAAACCCTAACGCTATTCCTAAACACAACCATAAACCCTAAACCTAAAGGCTAACCCTAAACCCTAACCTTAACCCTAATCCCTAAACCTAACCCTTACCCTAACCCTAACCCTAACCCTAACCCTAACCCTAACCCTAACCCTAACACTAACCCTAACCCTTACCCTAACCCTAACCCTAACCCTAACCCTAACCCTTACCCTAACCCTAACCCCTAACCACTAACACTTACACTAAATCTAACCCTAACCCTAAACCCTAACCTCTAACCCTAAACCCTAACCCCTGAACCTAACCCAAACCCTAACCAAAACCCTAACCCTAACCACCCTAACCCAAACCACTCACCCTAACCATAACCCCAACCCTAACCCAAACCCAAACCCTAACCCAAACCCTGACCCTAACCACCCTAACCCTAGCCCCTAACCCTACACCTAACCCTAACTCTAAAACCTAACCCTAACCCTAACCCTTACCCTAACCTTAACCCTAGCCTACCCTAACCTTAATCCTAACCCTAACCCTAACCCTAACCCTAAACCTAACCATAACCCTAATCCTAACCCTAACCCTAACCCTAACCCTAACCCTATCCCTTACCCTAACCCTAACCCTAGCCCTTACACTAAACCTAACTCTAACCCTAAACCCTAAACCGAAACCCTGACTCTAAACCCTAATCCTAACCCTAACCATAAAGCCTAACCCTATTCTTAAGCCGAAATCAAAACCCTAAACCTAAAGTCTAACCCTAAACCCTAACCCTAACCCTAATCCCTAACCCCTACCCTAACCCTTACCCCAACCCTAACCCTAACCCTGAACCCTAAACCCTAACCCTAACCCTAACCCTAATCCCTAACCCCTAACCCTAACACTTACACTAAACCTAACACTAACCCTGAACCCTAAACCCTAACCCAAACCCTAACCCTAACCCTAACCCTAACCCTAACCCTAACCCTAACCACACTAACCCTAACCCCTAACTCCTAACCCTAACCCTAACCCTTAAACCAAACCCTAACCCTAACCCTAACTCTAACCTTAACCCTCACCTACCCTAACCCTAATCCTAACCCTAACCCGAACCCGAACTCTAACCCTAACCCTAACCCTAACCCTAACCCTAACCCTAACCCTAACCCTAACCACCCTAACCCTAACCCCTAACTCCTAACCCTAACCCTAACACTAAAATTTAACCCTAACCCTAACCCTAACCGTAACTCTAACCTTAACCCTCGCCTGCCCTAACCCTAACACTAACCCTAACCCTTACCCTAACCCTAACCTTAAACCTAACCATAACACTAGTCGGAACCCTAACCCTAACCCTAACTGTAACCCGAACCCGAACGCGAACCCTAACCCTAACCCAAACCCTAACCCTAACCCTAATCCAAACCCAAAACCGCAATACTAACTAACCAGAACCGTCACCCTAACCCGAAAACCTAACCCTTACTAACCCTAACCGTAACCCTAACCCTAACCCCTAAACCCTAACCCTTAACCCTAACCCTTACACTAAACCTAACTCTAACGCTAAACCCTAAACCTAAACCCTAATTCTAAACCCTAATCCTAACCGTAACCATAAACACTAACCCTATTCCTAAACCCAACCATAAACCCTAAACCTAAAGGCTAACCCTAAACCCTAACCCTAACCCAATCCCTAACCGAAACCCTAACCCGAACCACCCTAACCCTAGTCCCTAACCCTACACCTAACCCTAACTCTAAAACATAACCCTAACCCTAACCCTTACCCTAACCTTAACCCTCGCCTACCCTAACCCTAATCCTAACCCTAACCCTAACCCTAACCCTAACCCTAACCCTAACCCTAACCCTAACCCTAACCCTAAACCTAACCATAACCCTAATCCTAACCCTAACCCTGAACCCTAAACCCTTACCCAAACCCGAACACTAACCCATAACCCGAACCCCTAACCCTAACACTTACATTAAACCTAACGCTAACCCTAAACCCTAAACCCTAACCCTAAACCCTAACCCCTAAACCTAACCCAAACCCTAACCCAAACCCTAACACTAACCACCCTAACCCTAACCCCTAACCCTAAACCTAACCCTAACTCTAAAACCTAACCCTAACCCTAACCCTAATAAACCAATAAACCTTCAAGGAAACATGTCAAATATATAAAAGGATTGTCACCTTTATATATATCTTACCCTCAAAGTCTGGCATGCATGGAGGCCAGATCCCCTCGTACCAGGATTCAGAGAGATGTAACTGGATGGTTTGGTACAGGATTAGGTGTATTAAACACCATAGATCAAGAAGTATTGGTGAATATACCTAGTGCTGTCACATCTGATCTAGGAAAACAAAGTCCTTTTAAGATCATCTTTGCTAACTTTGGCAGAAACACCATCATTAGCAGTTAAATTGTTAACTTTAGTAGCTAATCACACTGCAAATTATTTCACCAAAATTCGTTGACTGTGCTAGTGCCATCCATAAAATATTTGCACTTGCAGTACAATGTCTCAAACCCAACAGTGGGTAGAGTCTGTAGCTGCAGGATTATTAAGAGAAGGAACTTCAGGATTATTAGCACAAGAAGTAAGAGAAATAATAGCTAGAAACAGTTCCATTACACAATTTGAGAAAGATTACCATGCGTGGTGGCAGTTCCTGAATTTCACTTACAACCCTCAACATGAACAAATTGGAACTTATGTACTCACTATCAGTGCAACTAAAGAAAAGACCGTCTTTCCTATCCTGACATTAGGAGCCATACACCAGAATGTAATTTTCAGACCAAAAGACCATAGTATCTGGGCAAGCTACGATCACACCAAGAAAAGGTGGCAATCAGTTAGTACTGAGGCTAGTACTCCTAAAGGACAATTGGGGTATATCTGTGAAAATGCTGTAGTAGAAAATAAAGATTTATGTTTAGATACTGAGAATAGTTTGGGAACCTCTGAGATGCTTCCCCATTCTAAATCCCAATCACAAGTCTACTATGTAGGAAATGGATGTGCATGTGTTAGGACTTTTTGTGCTAATTTTTCTATAGATGCTTGTCATGAAATCACAAATGGTACTAATTTTTGTGTATGTAATTTTACTCGAATCACAGTTCACAAATGAACATTAATCTTTTCAAAGCAATGCTCAAATATCCTGATATAGAAAAACCGGTCTAAGAAGTAAAGAGAACGACTAAACTCTGGCAAGTGGAACACAACACTGAGAGCATAAAAACTGTTTTAACCAAAGTGGAAAAAGTGGGAGAACACCACCGGTGGGACATCTTTACCGGATACTCCCCTACGGCATCACAAGTGTTCCACTATTTGCTATATCCAATAATGGTTTTAGGAGCTAGCATGATTATACTACTGATCCTAATTATTTGGCTATGGCACAAATCAAGCATCATGGTTAGAAAGATGCAGATAATGTCGGCTGTTATGCATACCTACCAAAATCCATTGGAACTTGACGAAGGAATTCGTAAATTCTAAACAAAAATTGGGGAATGATATAGGAGGCTAGGCCCAAAAGAGTTAACTAAGAGATTTGGGCCTGCAAACAAGTTACCAATATCCAAAATGATCTCTACCCTTTCTGTTCTACTCACTGGACCAAAGATTAAGAGAATAATACAAGAACATGCAATAGGCCTAGAGGCAAAAAATTAGAAATACAACAGGATCGGGTAGACATTTGAAGAGAAGAAATAGGCCTGGAGCCAGGACCTTTTCCAAGCTTCAGTGAGCGGGTCAAGAACAATGGAAAGGAAGAAGGGTCAAGCTGAGGAAGATGTGTTAGAGACCTTTACCTTATGGAGGAAGATGGGAACGACCCCTCGAAATGGAGTACCAAGAGAAGCACCGCCCCAAGCTTCGCGTATACTCCGCCTATTTTTAATATGTATTGATAGATGTTGTAATAGTTTGAATATGCATTTAATCACATCTGAAAATGTATACAAGTGCTGATTTTCTGAGGAACTGGCGAGCAAGTTTTTCCATCAATAGCTGGCTTGCTCCCAGCGCTGCTAACAAATACCTTTGCTGGTCAAAAGATAAAAAGTCTCTGAGCAGTTTGCCGGACCGGCTTTGCGGATTCACTTCCACCCTCAAGGCAAGGTCAGATCCTTCTTCCTGTCCAAAGAGAAAAGATCTTCATGAGCCAGAGAAGAAAGAAAGGTGCAAGGAAGGTGTAAGGAAACCATGGGTCAGGAGAAGTTAGGAACACACGTTGCAGCTGACTGCAGTATGACTAGGCTTGTGCTGCCCTGTGCTGTGTAATGTCACTTTGCATACTCTCACAAGCCTGTGCTCTGCTTAGGACTGAATCTTCTTGGTTTCATAGGGGCGTTAATTTGCTCCGCAGTACAACGAATAAACCGAGTTGTGTATTTATAAGAAAGCTCCAAAACGATGGTGTCAATGATTCGGCGTCTGCCACGGAGCAGAGCCACGTGCCCATGAGGGGGCCAGGAGAGTCAGAGGATGGTGGAAATACGGTCTCCTGACACCGGCAGCTCTCTGAACCCTTTAGAATTGCGTGCCAGAATCTCGGGGCTGTGGAAAGGGAACTGCCGGTAGAAATGGATAAACTCACCTATCCTTATGTTCCTTATCCTCCCAGTACAAATGCAGACTCCTCACCTTCCTGTAAATGTGTTATCTCTGCTGTGATATCTAAGAGGTCAGGAGAACACCGGCATAGGGAAGGTGAGCTTGATGCTGTTCTTCCACCTGGGAAGACTGTGAAAACCTCAGGACCCTCCACCTGCTTAGAAGTCCCTTTTAGGCATTGAGGAGGTGCAGCACTTCCAGCGGAATGCTCTTACCATTATCATCATTCCATCGTTTTTCTCCTCCTCATGAATGTTTTGTAAGGGAAAGGACATTTTAGACTTAACCAAATTGAACAGAATATTTCCTGTTGTGTGATGGGTGCCTGGGATCGCTGGGGAGTTGATCTAAGAAGGGGCTGGGAGTAAGGGTCTCCATCTGTCAAGACCCCAGACCTTAAGCTGCCCCTTCAGATGGGTGGACCAGGGCTCTCCCAGCACCACCACTGGCACGAAACACTCAGGTGGTTGCGCCGTGTGCTCCCTTCTTGTGCTTTATTATCACCTACTGAGTGTTCATCCTGTTCCCTTCTCAACCCTCAGAATATTCCCTACGGTTTTTGCTGTCTTTGCCACCGTTGGGGCTGGGATATCCAGTAACCCTGCTGGAACCACCTTCCTCTCTCGCACTGTGCATTTTCCCAGCAGAGAAAGGCACAGCCAGAGACTCTGGGCTGCTGCAAAGCAAGTCTCATCTCCTGACGAGCTGGGAGAGAGGCATTGTTCCTAGGCAGATGAAGAAGGACAACGGAGAAGACACAGAGGAGGAGGAGACACTTGTTCTCCGAGGAAGCGGCAAGCAGTACAGAGAGCAAAGAGCAAAGCACGGGAAGATGTGAAAGGTGTAGTAGGGAATAAGGCATGGAGCTCCCAAAAACGCAGCAGTGGGTGTGAAGCAGAGCAGGCGATTGCAACTGGGGAGAGGACAGCAGTGCGAGCTGACAGGGAACAGCCCCTCCCCAAAAGTGAAGCTCCAGAGCCAGGCATAGCTCAGAATGCCATCGGCTGATGGAGCCACAGGGGCTACTGCTGGGGGAGGGAGAAACCCAAAGAGGTTCAGGCACAGAAACAACAGTACATTTCTCTTCCGTCCTGCTTCCTTTGATCCCCAAGAGAGTCGTTTCTGGCAGCTCTCTTCTCTGGACAGGAAGGTGATTTCTAACGCTCTCAGCAGACAGGCAGGTTGGTCTCAGCATGAAGTTCGGCTATCTCGTCCTTAATTTCTGCCTTGGTCACCTCTTCTCTACAGTGCCGCCGGCAGAGCCAGAGGACGGTGGAAAGACGATCTCCCGGCAACGGCAGGCGCCCGCAGACAGCAGCACGGTTGGCACCCGCAGCACTCTGGACCCTTTAGCAGCGCGTGCCAGGAGCTCGGGGCTGTGGACCGAGAGCTGCCGGTAGAAATGGATAAAATGACAGATCCGTATGTTGGGGTGTGCGCACTTGATGGTGATTTCACTGCCCTCGGTGGTCTCTCCCAATGGGTCCTGCTGCACCTGGCCTCTGCCGGCAGACATTGGCGGGTTGATAAAGAAGGTAAGCCGTAAGAAGTGCTTTTCGCACTGGATGTTGTTTCCCAGAAGAAAGGGCGCAGAAGCAGTAAGGACCATACAGAGAAGAATTTTAAGAGGATGTCAATGTGTGCAGTAGTGGAAGTGTCCATTAGTATTTGCTGGAGAGATGAGTGCGGGAAAGAGAGGTGGACCTATGAAGTCACTGAAGAATGGAAAGGGGCTTTACTAAGCAAAGCAAAGAGAGGAAGAAAAGTAGGAAAGGGGAAGGACGGACTGCAAGAGTTCTCTGAAGGACAGAGAGTAAGTCAAGGAAAGAGGAACGGCTTGACAAAGAAAAAAGCCAGGAGTGTTCCGAGGCAATGCTTTATGGAGCAGAGGGAGGGAGGGACGTGAGGATAGTTCGGGGGCAGAGCTCTGTGAAGAACCTGCCAGGCAGGACGGCAGCCTCGAGGCACATGCAGGGCCACCCCACCGGCTGCGCCGACTCCCACGGTCCGCGGCCGCCAGCCCTTCGCACAGAGCAGAACCGCGGCCAGCACCGCCAGTCCAGCACCGCCGATCAACCACCCGGCGTCTCGCTGCCCCGCCAGCCCCGGATCTCTGCTCCGGGCGAGCCGCCTGCTCTTCACCTCCTCTCCCTCCCCTGCCCTCCTCCGACAATTCCGGCCCGCGGCTGAGCCAGCCCGGCGCCGGCGCCGCTCGGACTCTCATCGGGTGCGGGCTGGATGAGGACGCCTGGCGAGAGCGGCGGCAGCGAGCCGGCTCTCGGGACTCTGCACCGCGGAGGCGGCGGGGTCGGGCTGGGTGGCAGGGGTGGGGGTTGGTATCGGGGAGCTCAAGATTGACAGGCCATGAGCTCATTTCACCGCCATCGTCTCTTCCCTCACATCCCTTGTCTGTCGGCACGTGGAGACATCTGAATTTTCCTCCAGGGCACGCGCTTGTGAGAATGGTCGAAAAGCACGAGAGGCAGAACGTCCCTCCGGGCTCAGCACCGCCGGCTCAGCCTCTCCTGACCTGTCCCGGGGAGCATCCCTGCTGGCAGCAGGAGCACCTCTGCGGGAGACAAAGACCACTTGGCTTTTTTCAGGGGCTGTGGCCCCAGTGTTACGGGGAGGCAGTGCGTGGGAGAAGCACCTTCCCCAGAGAAAGATCGGACCTGGCGTGGCATCTCCCACCTGCTTTGGACTTCATGGAGAAGCAGTCTCTGTAAGTGAGTTCTGCTGTGTCCCTCCTCCTGCTCCTCTTGCTCCTCGGAGCAGGGAACAGCCTGTCACACCTGAACTGGATGTGCTGGAAGCAGCATATATGCAGCAAGTTTAAGGGCACTCAGTGGCACAGTACAAAAGTTCATTCTCTTTCCCATCGTTATCACTCAACTCCGTAGGAGGACAAGAAGGACCACCAGGGTAGGGTGTGATCTGTTGCCATGAACACTGGAAAACCCAGGTCAGCTCCCCAGGGCATTCATCTCATACCTGACAAACACTCTTGTTTACCACGCACAATAGAATCATTACTTCCGGCATTGAATTCTCACCGAGCCCACAGAGGTTCTTTAGCCTTCTCTGGAGAGACACGGAAGGACCAAAGAAGTTTTCTCTGTTTGCATTGCACAGACAAGTCTTGAGCACCTACCTGGTAGTGGTGCGGGGAGATGACCCTGAGCAAGTACAGATGCCATCAGTCTCCTGCGGGAGCCTTGAAGTTAGGTGGGGCAAAGAGTGTCTCTGTTTCACTTTGCATTTACAGTACTAAACTGTAAATGCCCCTCAGGCTGTGGGGCATCTCTAATAGTGGCACCCCACAAGGACTGAAGTACATCCAGGCTCCGGGCGTGGCAGCAGGAGCCCGAGAACACACTGTCCCTGCTGCCATGAACTCTCTGCGTGGTGTGCAAGGGAAGGACTCCTGTGTCTGAAAACCCTTGTTTGACCAAGCGGTGAGCCCCTGTCAGGGCACCACTGACTCTTGGCCAACTGGCCATCCACCAGGACCCCAGAAGTCATTTTCCAGCGCTGCTATGCAGCATGTCATTCCCAGTCTGCCCGTACATCCAGGGTTGCCCCATCCCGGTGACAGAATCCGGCACATCCCCTTGTTGAACTTCCTCTGGTTGACGATTGCCCAAACCTCTGATTTGGAATCTCTCTGCGGGGCCTCCCTCTTCCATGAGACCCTGGAATGTCAAAATAGTCCCTTGATTCCATAGGAATCTGCAGTGTTCAGTGTTCCAGGTGTTCCTGGGGCCCCATATTGTCACAATGGCACAGAAATGAGAGGATCTCCTTTCTAAATGACTTAGGAAATAAGACGTTTTTCTTAGACAAAAAATCCTAATGGACAAAGGGATTTGTTTACTAGGCGTGGTAGTGGTCTTTTCTTTTATGATTACAATTAATTTTAGGAGAGAGAGATTGTTCTCTTTAAGAAGAAAGTCAATTAAACATTGTTTAAGCAAATGAGAAGTCATAAGACACATGTCTTAGTTGGTCCTAGAACATTTATTTTAAGGATTAGAAGTCGGATAGATCAATCAGAGATGCTAAGAGGCCTGCGAAGTGAGAAGACCACTCTGCGAAAATGACTGCCCTTTCCGGAAGAAATGGACGCTAGATGGCAGTCTTGCTCCACGAATAAAATCCCAGATCCTATTTGACCGCAAAATCATTACATAACTCTGGACTGCTTGTGAAGGGAAGGGTCTTTCAAGTATCACTGTATTTATAGTCCAAAATTTATACTGATTCTTTGATTCATGCCTGGTAGAGTACCTCCACGAATCCCCAGCTGGCATCTTAAAGAAATATTCCATCCAATGGTTTCTGGCCAATGGGTTTAATTCTTTTGTTTTACACCTTTGATTTCTGAGGTTCCAAAGATATCCCAGGGTTTGTTTAATTCCATGAGGTCCTGCACATCCCAATGACGTCCCGTAATTCCCTGCTTTTCTGTAGTTTCCCAGGGAACATTTGCTTCCATGATGCAGGACAGTGTCACAACGGCCGCTTGATTCCGTGAGTTCCCCCAGTGTCCCAACAGTCCTTGGTTCCAGGAGACCCTACAATGCTGTAGTGGGTTGACCTTGCCTGGATGCCAGGTGCCCACCAATCCACTCTATCGCTGCCCTTCCCAGCCAGACAGGAGAGACAGAATAAGATGGAAAATGACTTCTACCTTGAGATCAGGCACTTTACTACAGCAAAAGTTAAAGTTTGTGCATTCATAAGTGAAGAGGAAAATAAAAAGATTTATTCTCTACTTCCCTTCAGCAGCCACGCCTGGCCACTTCACGGGAAGCAGGGCTTCACCACACAGAGAGGTCGCTCAGAAGGTAAGTATTTCAAAAAAATGGATTTCTCCTATTTCCTGTTCCTTTCCTGAGCTTTTTTAGGGAGGAAGTTGACGATGTGGATGCTGCGCCAGCCCTGCTCAGCAGTTGCCAAAGCACTGGTGTGATTAACCCCTTTGCATCTCCCAATGCAAAGCACAGCACTGGGACGGCTGCAGGGACAAAATGAACTCCAGCTCAGACAGACCCAACACACGTGGGATTCTGAAATGTCTCAGGGTTCGTTTGGTTCCACGATGCCCCCCGTGTCACCGTGACGCAGCTCTCAGACCTGGTAGTAGAAAAATAAATCAAAAAATTCAGAAGAAATCATCTTAAAGTCATGCTAAGTCTGTCTTCTACAGTCCAGAATCTACATATGTGTGACTGCAGATACTTGGGATGAGGGTAGATGCTCAGAAAAATTCATGGGTTTGAGCTACAAAACCTGTCCCAAAGTTTTCACTGCATTTTCCTCCTTGGACACTTCCTGATGCCCCAAGGGAGCTCATGTCCAACAGCAGCTCCATCCCCCAGTTCCTCCTCCTGGCTGCAGCTCTGGCACTTCTGCTTCTTCCTGGGCATCTCCCTGGCTGCCCTCCTGGCCAACGGCCTCATCCTCAGCGCTGTAGCCTGCCACCACCAGCTGCACACCCACCCACAGGGACTTCTTCCTGCTCCACCTCTCCCTCACACACCTGGACTGCATCTGCACCACTGTCCCCAAAGCCATGGTCAATTCCCTCTGGAACACCAGGAGCATCTTCTACTCAGGATGAACTGCACAGGTGTTTTTTGTTTTTCTTCTTGATCACAGCGCAGGTTGCCCTTTTCACCATCATGTTCTACGACCACTACGTGGCCATCTGCAAAACCCTTCACTACAGGACCCTCCTGGGCAGCAGAGCTTGTGCCCATGTGGCAGCAGCTGCCCGGGCCACTGGGAAGTGGGTCTGGCCCTGGGGTTGCAGGAACTGCCGCCTGAGTTGATGATCTTCTGAGCAGTCCAGACACGCAGTCACTGTTCCTGTCCTCTATTTCCTCCCTTTCTTGCTGCAGGACCAGAAACGACTGCGCTGCTCTGCTGGGCTGGGGCGGGGCACAGAGATGGGGGGACCGGGGAGGGGCTGGACTGGGCAGTTCCAGGGAGTAGAAAACCCCAACGTTCATCTGAAGTGTAGGAGCGGGCAGGGTGGGAGCACTCCATGGCTTGAGGTGGCTCCAGGCTCCGGAAGTGGCAGCAGGAGCCCTGGGAGACATGGTCTGCAATGAACTGCCTATGCGTGTGCAAGGGAAGGACTCGTGTCTCTGAGCACTCCCAGTGTGTGTGAGCAGTGCATCAGTCCAGCTCAGGTGTGGACACCTCTCAGAGCCCTGACACACAGCCGTGTGTGTGACTCCAGGAAAACCCCCACTGTGCCAGGGAGTTACTAGATCCTTTGCTGTCATCCTCCTGGTGTCCTGTGTAATGATGAAACTAGAAAAGGTGATCATCATACCCCGTTAATTTTCTAAGAGGACAAATGTCACTGTTGGAAAGAAGTGTCACTGAAGATGTGAGAAGAGGGTGAATATCGTTGTTTCCTTCAGCCTGTTCCACAGCAGGTTCCCCTGGAGCCCCAGGGACACCTGCAGGGAACCCAGACGGGCAGAGAAAGGGTTGCCTTTGGTTCTTGCTGTGCTGCTCAGCTGGGCCGGGCTCCTGGTACACAGGGAGCTCCTGGTAAGCGGGGAGCACTGCAGAGAGACAGCTCTGCCCAGGAACAGCTCCTCTGCACAGCCCACAGTAGGGCCGAGGGCACTGCCTGTAGCCACAAGAGAAGAGAAGCAAGGCAGAGGGAGGTTAAAGGCAGCGGAAAGATGGGAGTTGTTCAGCTGAGACTTCCCTTGGGGACACTGCTTCACACTCCTCTGCAGAGTGAGTCTACAGGTGCAGGGCAATGTCGTTTGTGTTCCTGGAGGAATCTCCTAAAGCTACCACATCCCACAGCCTCGCGCATCTGTCAGGACTCTCCCAGTTTCTCTGTTGCACAGGAGGACGATGTTCTCCAGGGCAGGCCTTCCCTGCAGCACCGTCAGAGGGACAGTGCAGGTGGGCTCCTTCTGCCAGCGATGGCTGCGGGGTGGGAAGGTGGTGATGCAGCCAGAGGTGCCCGGGGCTGTCATGCAGAGCAGGGTCCCTGTGCTCCGGGGTTCTTCGTGTCAGGGCAGGGACTTTGCTGCCTGCCAGGGTCAGGCATCATCCTGCCTGGGTAGTTGCCCACACCTCTGCAGGGAGAAGCTGTCGGTGGGGGAGGGATCACAGAATGGGGGAGAGGTCACAGAGTGGGGGGAGGCCACAGAGTGGGGGAGGGGCCATAGAGTGGGGGAGGGGTCACAGAGTGGGGGAGGGGCCATAGAGTGGGGGAGGGGTCATAAAGTGTGGGAGGGGTCACAGAGTGGGGAGGGATCACAGAGTGGGGGAGAGGCCATAAAGTGGGGGAGGGGTCACAGAGTGGGGGAGGGGCCACGGGATGGGGCAGGGACCACGGGATTGGGGAGGGGCAACAGAGTGGGGGAGGGGTCACAGAGTGGGGGAGGGGTCTGAGGGTGGGGAAGGGGTCACAACCCAGACCCGGGGGGGGCAGGGTAGTGACGCCAGGGAGCTAGAGGGGTCAGGGGGTGGAAAGGGGTCTCACCTGATCCCGGGGCCATCGGGTCCATGGTTGGGCCGAACCCCGTGGGGACACCCAAGTTTTTCCCAAATTTCCCCTCATTTTTCCCAATTTTTCATCCATTTTTCCCAAATTTTCCACTTTTTTCCCAAATTCCCCCAATTATTTTCCAAATTCCTCCTATTTTTCCCAAATTCCTCCATTTTTCTCAATTCCATCCATTTTTCCCAAATTTCCCCCATTTTTCCCCCATTTTTCCCAAATTTCCCCCCATTTTTCACAATTTCTCCCAAATTTTCCCCAATTTTTCATCCAATTTTTCCCAAATTCCCCCATTTTTTCTCAATTCACCCCATTTCTCCCAAATTTCTTCATTTCCCCCAAGTTCCACCATTTTTCCCCAATTTTTTCCCAAACTCCCCTAATTTTTCCCAATTTTCCCTTATTTTTTGTGATTTTTCACCTGTTTTCCCCAAATTTCCAACTTTTTTCCCAATGTTCCTTGCATTTCCTCTCAAAATACCCCATCTTCCCAAATTTCTGAGTTTTTCCCCAAAATTTCCGCCCTTTTTCCCAAATTCTCCCCATTTTTCCCACCCCCCCATTTTCCCACTTTTTTCCCCAATTTTCCCCCATTTTCCCTGAAATTCCTGCTTTTTCCCAAATTTCCGCCCATTTTTTCCCACTGGGGAAATTTGGAAAACTGGGCGCCCAAAAATCCAGGAAAATGGGGACAAATGGGGGGGAAATGGGGGAAAAATATGGAGAAAAATATGGGAAAATATGGAAAAAATTGGGGGGGAAATTGGGAAAATGGGGAAAAAATGGGGAAATGGGAAAAATGGGGGAAAATGTGGAAAAACTGGGGGAAGATAGGAAAAAATCTGGGAAAATGTGGAAAAAAATGGGGGAAAATCTGGGAAAATGGGGGGAAATGGGGAAAATGGGAAAAAACCTGGGAAAATGTAGAAAAAATGGGGAAAAAAAAAAGAAAATGGGGGGGAAAAGGGGAAAAATGTGGGAAATTCTGGAAAAAATGAGGGGTTGAAAACAGGAAACAACAACCATTATCCCCAGGAAAGAAAGAATGGAAACCTTTGCTTTTTTTGCAGTTCATGTGTCAGCCTGGAGACTCCTTGGGCAGCAAGAGCTTTCTGTGTTGGCCCCTTTGCTGTGGGAGGAATCCTGGTCCGTATGCAATTTTGGGAGTTGGGCTGGCACTTGAGAGGCAGGGTTGAAAACAGGAAACAACAACCCTTATCCCCAGGAAAGAAACACTGGAAGATTTGGCTTTGTGGTGCAGTTGGTGGGCCAGGCTATGTACTCTATGAGCAGCAAGCACTTTTTGTGCTGGTACCTTTGATCTGTGAGGAATCTTCATCCATACGCAATTTTGGGAGCCTGGCTGGTAGTTGGGAGGCAGGGCTGGAAACAGGAAACAACAGTCCTTATCCCCAGGAAAGAAGGACTGGAAGTTTTATCTTTTTGTTGCAGTGGGTTTGCCAGTATAAAGACTCCTTGGGCAGCAAGAGATTTCTTTGCTGGCACCTTTCTTGTGGGAGGAATCTTCGTCCGTATGCAATTTTGGGAGTCTGGCTGGCATTTGGGAGGCAGGA